>NC_064928.1:132818463-132935963 GCF_023897955.1 Schistocerca gregaria
ACACTAGATCGCGTGTTCACACAGGCATATTTAAAGGCCTTTAAATATGTGTGTGAGTGTGTGTGTGTGTGTGTGTGTGTGTGTGTGTGTGTGTGTGCGCGTGTGTGTGTGTATATACCTATCGTTTTTTCTCCATAAGGTAAGTCTTTCCGCTCTCGGGATTGGAATGACTCCTTACCCTCTCCCTTAAAACCCACATCCTTTAGTCTTTCCCTCTCCATCCCTCTTTACTGAAGAAGCAACCGTTGGTTGCGAAAGCTAGAAATTGTGTGTGTGTGTGTGTGTGTGTGTGTGTGTGTGTGTGTGTGTGTGTGTGTGTGTGTGCGCGCGCTATTTTATTGCGCCTGTCTACCGGCACTTTCCCGCTTGGTAAGTCTTGGAATCTTTGTTTTAATATATTTTTCCCATGTGGAAGTTTATATAGAATATTCCCTGCCCCCCCCCCCCCCCCCCCCCCCCCCCAAGGGAACTGGAAATTGTTCATCTCCCTCAAGATGAGCAAAGAACTAATTCTCTCTTGTAATATAATTAAAATATGTGAATCCATTCTACAGTCTACAATTTAAGTTACATCTATATGTGCAGTGTTGAATATAAATTAGTATGAATTTGAAATACACTCTTGTAGTTCTCTCTCTCTCCCCCCCCCCCCCCTCTCTCTCTCTCCCCCCCTCCCCCTCCCTCCCCCCCTCCCTCCCTCCCTCCCTCCTCCTCTACCAAGCAAGGTAGTGCAGTGGTTAGCACACTGCATTCACATTTGGGAGGATGATGGTTCAAACCCACATCCGGCCACCCTGATGTAGATTTTTCGTGATTTCCCTAAATTGCTTCCCGCAAATATGGGGATAGTTCCTTCGAAAGGGCATGGCCAATGTCCATCCCCACCCTTCCTAATCTGATGGGACCGAGGACATCGCTATTTGGTCCCTTTCCCCAAATCAACCTCCCCCCTCCTTGCCACCGAACATTCAACACTTTTTTTTCCTTTACAAATAACCCATGAATGTGAAATACAGTGTTACTGCTTGCACTTCTCTAAATATAGCTCCCTCACAAATAATTGGAATTGTAAACATCAGTAGTGCTTATTAGTTGTTCGGTGTATAGTATTTGTGTAGTTGCTTCTCATTGATACCTGTTTAAAGTTTTACTGGGCTACTGCATTCTGTTCTTATCGCAAATTTTTAACAATGTTGCAGTTAATGGTGGTGTGTGAAGAAAGAATCGGAAGGCTCGCCAGAGAGACTCTGCTACGGGTGCACCCAGATTCCATTAAATGGAGCAGTGGTATGCTGTGTTTATTATGCTTCATCAGGGATTCAACATGCAGTCCACTTGGAAGAGAACACAATCACAGAATGTCTGCAAGGGAACATGTAAGAGTGTTGCATTATGGGAGCCGTCACTTGCTTAAAATGGAACATTCACCACTTTATGTATTTTTGAATCATACTTTCATGATATTTGGCAGTCATGTTCATGAAGTTATAAGGAAAAGTGTTAAAGCGAACTTTTAAAAATTAGTTTTAGTAGAGCGAACTCTACTCGGAGTACGTGAATTGCAGGATTAGCTGCCGAACTTCATTTGATTCTCAGATTATGCTTTGGCTCACATCTGTTTGTTGGTTTACCAACTTTCATAGTGCAGTGAACTTCTCTGGTGGAATGTGCTGGACAGCTTGGTTTAGGTTGCAGTTTATTTTTAATGAACATGACTATGGGTGAGCCAGGTATACATTCACAGCATTAATTTCATATTGTAAAAACTTTGCTTTATTTTTATGATTTCTTAGGCTTACAGTTAAATGTTGGTCATTAAATTCATCTTAAAACAAAAGTATATTGTGTGTATATATATATATAAATATAAAGAAAGAATTTTTATATATGCTTTTATGTGGTAAAGTTTATACTGAAATTTGTGACTGCTTATGGAGACAACTTCAGCTGTATCTTTATTTTTAATATGTAAAAAATCTTATTTTAATTAAACTTCTGGAGAACACATGCAACTGATTGTACATAGATCATAGAGCCATTGTTCCCATAAATTCATTTTTGACGTAAATGTTAAAATTCTTACAAAATTATAGATGCTTATAAAAACTGTGTGTCAACAAAAAACTGTTTTTGCATTTAAATGTTAACAGTAAATAGAAATAATTTTAATTTCTTTACTATAATGTTAATAAAATACAGTAATGTACCTTATTGAACGTTAAAGCTAATACATATATTTTGAAACTGCCCAACCTTCTGGAAAATGCGAAATTGATTGTGGAGACAAGCAGTCCAAATTTTATTTCCTTTTCTCAGTTAATATTAGCTTATTTACTATAATCCTTCCAGTTTCAAGATTACAAATGGGATTCTACGTGTATAGTGCCTTTTCTCATTCCTCCCTCCATATTCATCACAGGTTGAATAATTGGTTTTTATTTCTTATATCCTAAAATACTGGACATCTGTGTGCACACTGATGGTTGGTAGCATGTTTATTTTCCTTGTGCAAGTGCAGTGTAGTACTGATGTTAAAATTAGGAACGGGGTACAGGCGAAGCCCCACAGACAATGAATGCAGGTTTTAAGAGACTGGCATTATTGTGCGTCTGTCAAATACTTGTTTCTATATTTCATTCAGTAATATGTATAGAGTTACATAGTGAAAGAAGCTTTACAAGCTAGTTATATTAACTAATCTTGTAAAAATTCATACTTTTTGATCAGAGTTCCTATTCCACACTCTGCCAGAGGTTTATTAATAACTCAAAAATGAGGAAATTGAGGAATGTTTAGCAGTAGTACAACATTTCTGGATGAAAATGTTCCAAAGCTACTACACTTGCACAAGCGAAAACATTAAGTACTTTTATCATCCGTTTTTCTCTAGATGATGTCTAAAGGTTTTATACAAATTGTGAAGACAGTTGAAAGAGGAGGAGAGAGAAATGTATAGTAAATTGACAGGGGCTATGCTGCACTATTAATTGCTGGAGTAATGGATACTTAATGGCATTGGTGCTTTTTGTTGAACTGGGTGTAAAAGAAGTTGCATTGGGTGCTGGCTGGGGATGTACTGAACAGGTAATAGCCTAGTGCCAGATACAGTGTAGACTCGTTGTCCACTTGTCTGCAGTATGCTGGGCATGACATTCGTACCTTAGTCTTTTTATAATCAGTTCCCGTATAACTGTCTAATTTTAGATTTGGAATCTTGTGTGTCACCGTGTGGATATGTGGAAAAACGGTCATCTCAAACAAAATGTTTCATTTTTTATTTGTATTGTTACTTAGCTTTGCTGGAATAAATGAAGTATGTGAATGTGTGAGTGGTTCAGAATAAATTTGCAGTTATTACTTTATTAGTTCATGATTGTGCACCATGGCAGGCACATTTTTTACACTCAAAAATGAGGTCTTGATTGACAAACTCTTACTGAAACTTTTGAGCTCTAATCCGACTGAATGTTGTTTATACTTGAGAATATTATAATCACTGCATTCCTGCTTTTAATCCAGCCAGGAGAAGAAAGTTTCACACATAGTAAAGCAGCATTGCATATTTTGAAGGATACTGTAGCTTCTTTTTTGAACTTTTCCCTACATCTTTATGTATTTGTCAACAACACGACAGAACTAAACTTTTTGGCACAGGCTCAACACAGCGCACTCTCTCTCTCGCTCGCTCGTACTGTTGGCCACTAGAGGTGTGTCTTTCCTCAGTTTCCAGTTGGCCCTCGCCAGTTTCCTCTTGAGCCACAGTTTCCACCCTCAAAGTAGGCTTTCGGCTCAGATTTGGAAGTTTGTATGTAAGGAAACTAGAAACTACACTTGATTAAAAACAAGAAGTTATGTATATGTATTGTTGGAAGAATGTTATATTCTGCTTTCAAGTAAAATATATATATATATATATATTGATATGTATAAATGAATAAATGCCACATTTTCTACTTTGGTGTATTATTATCATTATTATCACCACCACCACCACCACCACCACCACCACCCCATTAAAAGGACTAAAACTGTATGTTCTAGAGCTAAGGGGTTCAGGTTAGGAGATAAAATATATATCAGATATTACCACCAAGCTTTAAGACATATTTTGACATTGTTTATTTTTTCTAAGGAATACGGTTTACGAAAAAACTTAATTTGGGGGGGGGGGGGGGGGGGGGGGGGTGTTAACAAGCATGGCAAGTATATGATCAGAGGTGAATTATTGAAAAAACATGGGAGGAGGCAGTGGCCAAATTGTTTAACATATACATGAAGGGGTGCTATTTCATCCAAGCTGTTTGCAATAATAGTTAGGAAATTATATGAGAAGTGAATGAAAGTGGAAAAGATAGCAACTCTTAGTGAGGGACCACATTTGATATATTCAATTAATGTAAAAGACCTGGCAGAACTGGAAGCAGTGTTGCAATCAAGGGAGCTATCTCTCAACGAGTTAGAGAGTGAGCTAGTACTTCCTCCTTACAATATGACATCACTATATTTTACATTTTATTTTGACACAATCATTCACTTTTAACTTCTGAACATCTTTTTATCATTATATATGTTGTAGATCTGAAATCCTTGTTAAAGTTAAATTTTACCATGGCAAAAGATGAACCCTGTTAAACACCACAGTGAAAAGCCAAAAAAATCTATGTTGATGGTATGTGACGATGCTTTCTAGAGTGCTCCACTATAAGTTGGGGATTTGGGAGTAGGTTGGTGTAGAGAGGGCAGGGTTTCACGTCTGGTGTTTGTATACTAGGTGACGAAAGAAATAGGCAATGGCGTGAGGCAAGTTTCCATTCTCCTTTTAGTGGAGACATCTTGGATACTATAAAGCTCTTGTTAGTTACTTTTCAAATGTAAGGAAACAACATTAACAGAAAAGGAGGTCTGAAGTAGACAAGTTGTGGGCTTTAGTGCTGAATAAAGCAGAACCATCTTCTGCTGTACAAGCTCTGTAACACGCTTTGGCGCAAATCCACAATCCACAATACTCAGTAGTGGTCAGACGGTATGACAACCCGACCACTGCACGGTTACTGATAAACAGTTAAGCAGCTTTGTTAGCAAAAAAAAAAAGTTTGTTTCAAAATTAACTTATGAACACTTATAGCCTCTGAAGATTTCTCCCACTATAGGCGATGAAATGTTAAGTATGGAAATGTACCTTTGAATTCAGTCTAATGTGTGTAAAACCAGTTTTGCCAAGGATACAAAACAGTGATTGTTAGTATACCAGAGCTTAATTCATACCTTTGAGCTCTGTATCCAGTGAAATTGAAATAAAAGCCAATTGAAAAATAGATCTTTTGTATCCCGCCTGGAAGGCAGCATGTGGATCTGCTCCAGTAAACTGAAGGGTAGGCCAAATGTAGGAAATGAGTAGAAGCAGGAAAAGGTAAAACACATCTTTACTAGTGTAAAACATATGCAAACATATTACGTAACTTTAGGTGATGAGCACGTAGGTGCGACGTCATATATCTGTCATAACTGATGCAAAGTCTCAATAGCAAACTAAGCTGAAGCGATGTTTCCTGGCTGCCTACTGATGAAATGGGCAGAATCTGTAGCGGAGCTCGTAAACCTGCACAGCGGCTGTTAAAGGGAGCTATCGTCGGTGTTGGTCGTAGTGCCAACTTGAGTACTTGCACATATGCTGTGGCATTGTGGCTATTGTTACCACAAGATCCAATAGTGCTCTATGGAAACTAAACAGTTTCTTGTCAAAAGTCTTATGGTACTCTTGTTAAGTTTTAAACGAAAAGTATTAAACTCCTTTGGACCAGTGTGGCCTTCAGACAGCTGGAGAAGAAAGGAAAAATAACTTTATGAAATAATACAATGGTGTACCTCAGATGAGAAAATTAACATGAGAAGGCTTTAGTGGGCAATACGGGCTTACGTGCTTCGACATTACACCAAAGCTGTGATGAGGAGACCCTGACATATGCATCTTTGTGGCAGACATTTTGAGTGATACGAGGCAAAATTCTATAAACATGCGCAGCAGTGAATAAAAGATAATACATTGCTGATAGCAGCCATTGGAGATGAACTGAGAAGCTAGTATTTTATCCTTAGGGTTGTCAATAGTGAGAAGTAATTAATTAATTAATTAATTAATTAATTTTTACCCAAGTGCTTTAGTGAAAAATTTTCCTCATCTTGTATACTGAGAAAAACTACAATCATATTGATGAGTGGTTAAGACCTAACCAGACAGTAATACGAAAGAGCCATAGTTTTATATGTCAATTTTAACGGAGGTGCAAAAGGTTTAGAAGCTCAAACTATGAAAACACTGCTGTCATTCATCATATATATGTATATTTAATAGAGGGATACATTCCATGTGGGAAAAATATATCTAAAAACAAAGGTTCTGTAACTTACCAAACAAAAGCGTTGGTACGTTGATAGAAACAATAACACACACAAACATACACACACAATTCAAGCTTTCGCAGCCAATGGTTGCTTCATCAGGAAAGAGGGAAGGAGAGGGAAAGACGAAAGGATGTGGATTTGAAGGGGGAGGGTAAGGAGTCATTCCAATCCCAGGAGAGTGTGCATGCCCCCCCCCCCCCCCCCCCCCCCACACACACACACACACACACACACACACACACACACACACACACACTCACTCTCTCTCTCTCTCTCTCTCTCTCTCTCTCTCTCTCTCTCTCTCTCTCTCTCTTCCATCCGCACATATACAGACACAAGCAGACATGTGTAAAGGCAAAGAATTTGGGCAGAGATATCAGTCTGGGCGGAAGTACAGAGGCAAAGATGTTGAATGGCAGGTGAGGTATGAGTGGCGGCAACTTGAAATTAGCGGAGGTTGAGGCCTGGTGGGTATCGGGAAGAGAGGATATATTGAAGGGCAACTTCCCATCTCTGGAGTTCTGATAGGTTAATGTTAGTGGGAAGTATCCAGATAACCCGGACGGTGTAACACTGTGCCAAGATGTGCTGGCCATGCACCAAGGCATGTTTAGCCACAGGGTGATCCTCATTACCAACAAACAGTCTGCCTGTGTCCATTCATGCGAATGGACAGTTTGTTGCTGGTCATACCCACGTAGAAAGCTTCACAGTGTAGGCAGGTCAGTTGGTAAATCATGTGCGTGCTTTCACACGTGGCTCTGCCTTTGATCGTGTACACCTTCCAGGTTACAGGACTGAAGTAGGTGGTGGTGGGAGGGTGCATGGGACAGGTTTTACACCGGTGGCGGTTACAAGGGTAGGAGCCAGAGGGTAGGGAATGTGGTTTAGGGATTTCATAGGGATGAACCAAGAGGTTACGAAGGTTAGGTGGACGGCGGAAAGACACTCTTGGTGGAGTGGGGAGGATTTCATGAAGGATGGATCTCATTTCAGGGCAGGATTTGAGGAAGTCGTATCCCTGCTGGAGAGCCACATTCAGAGTCTGATCCAGTCCTGGAGAATATCCTGTCACAAGTGGACCACTTTTGTGGTTCTTCTGTAGGAGGTTCTGGGTTTGAGGGGATGAGGAAGTGGCTCTGGTTATTTGCTTCTGTACCAGGTCGGGAGGGTAGCTGCGTGCTGCGAAAGCTGTTTTCAGGTTGTTGGTGTATTGGTTCAGGTATTCAGGACTGGAGCAGATTCGTTTGCCACGAAGACCTAGGCTGTAGGGAAGGGACCTTTCGATATGGAATGTGTGGCAGCTGTCATAATGGAGGTACTGTTGCTTGTTGGTGGGTTTGATGTGGACGGATGTGTGAAGTTGGCCATTTTACAGATGGAGGTCAACGTGAAGGAAAGTGGCATGGGATTTGGAGTAGGACCAGGTGAATCTGATGGAAGCAAAGGAGTTGAGGTTGGAGAGGAAATTCTGGAGTTTTTCTTCACTGTGTGTCCAGATCATGAAGATGACATCAATAAATCTGTACCAAACTTTGGGTTGGCAGGCCTGGGTAACCAAGAAGGCTTCCTCTAAGCCACCCATAAATAGGTTGGCATACGAGGGAGCCATCCTGGTACCCATGGCTGTTCCCTTTAATTGTCGGTATGCCTGGCCTTCGAAAGTGAAGAAGTTGTGGGTCAGGATGAAACTGGCTAAGGTATGAGGAAAGAGGTTTTAGGTAGGGTGGCAGGTGATCGGCATGAAAGGAGGCCCTGAACGTGCAGAATATTTGTGTATAAGGAAGTGGCATCAATGGTTACAAGGATGGTTTCCGAGGGTAACAGATTGGGTAAGGATTCCAGGCGTTCGAGAAAGTGGTTAGTGTCTTTGATGAAGGACGGGAGACTGCATGTAATGGGTTGAAGGTGTTGATCTACGTAGGCCGAAATACGTTCTGTGGGGGCTTGGTAATCAGCTACAATGGGGCGGCCAGGATAATTGGGTTTGTGAATTTTAGGAAGTAGGTAGAAGGTAGGGGTGTGGGGTGAGGAGGTTGATGGAGTCAGGTGAAAGGTTTTGTAGGGGGCCTAAGGTTCTGAGGATTCCTTGAAGCTCCACCTGGACATCAGGAATGGGATTACCTTGGCAAACTTTGCATGCAGTGTTGTCTGAAAGCTGATGCAGTCCCTCAGCCACATACTCCCGATGATCGAGTACCACGGTCGTGGAACCCTTGTCCGCCGGAAGAATGACGATGGATCGGTAAGTCTTCAGATCACTGATAGCCTAGGCTTCAGCAGTGGTGATGTTGGGAGTGGGATTAAGGTTTTTTAAGAAGGATTGAGAGGCAAGGCTGTAAGTGATAAATTCCTGGAAGGTTTGGAGAGGGTGATTTTGAGGAAGAGGAGGTTGGTCCCACTTTGACGGAGGATGGAACTGTTCCAGGCAGGATTCAATTTGGATAGTGTCTTGGGGAGTTGGATCACTAGGAGTAGGACTAGGATTATTTTTCTTTGTGGCATAGTGTTATTTCCAGCAGAGAGTACGAGTGTAGGACAGTAAATCTTTGACGAGGGCTGTTTGGTTGAATCTAGAAGTAGGGCTGAAGGTGTGGCCTTTGGATAGGACAGAGGTTTTGGATTGGGAGAGAGGTTTGGAGGAAAGGTTGACTACTGAATTAGGGTGTTGTGGTTCCAGATTGTGTTGAGTTCCAGATTGTGTTGATTAGAATTTTGAGGTTTTGGGGGGAGTGGAGCTGGAAGTGGGAGATTGAGTAGATGGGAGAGACTGGGTCTGTGTGCAATGAGAGGAGGTTGAGGTTTGCTGGAAAGGCTGTGGAGGGGTGAGTGAGTTGCTTTTCCAGAGATTGCCCCCGCTCGTACCTCACCTGTCATTCAACAACATTTTTGCATCTGTACTTCCGCCTCGACTGACATCTGTGCCCAAATTCTTTGCCTTTACATATGTCTGATTGTGTGTGTATATGTGTGGATGGATATGTGTGTGTGCGTGAGTGTATACCTGTCCTTTTTTCCCCCTAAGGTAAGTCTTTTCGTTCCCGGGATTGGAATGACTTGTTACCCTCTCCCTTAAAACCCACATCCTTTCGTCTTTCCCTCTTTCCTGATGAAGCAACCGTTGGTTGTGAAAGCTTGAACTGTGTGTGTGTGTGTGTGTGTGTGTGTGTGTGTGTGTGTGTGTGTGTGTGTTTGTTTGTTTGTGTGTCTATCAACATGCCAACGCTTTCATTTTGTAAGTTACATCATCTTTGTTTTTAGATATATTTTTCCCAAGTGGAATGTTTCCCTCTATATATATGATTCATAGTTTGTCCCACATCTGTGCTGAGAAGGAACCATTAACTTCAAAATAATAGTTACTGATGTAGCAATATTTTTGCATTACGGCAAAATTAGAAACTTTTAATGAAATGGGCTAACTAATTTACAAAATCTGCTGTAATTCTGGAAAGTAGGGTTTATACTGCATTATTTGATACAATTTGGCTTCATAAGAATCTTGGTATTTTGGAAATTGTTCCTCACTACATATATTCATTCACATCTTTTGAAGAAAAAGACATATTGGAAACAACAAAATGTGCAAAACACAAATAAAATATTAAGACCAAAAACAGACTTTTTGTGCCACAAAGGAGCTGTATACATAGGTATATGTGTATTGAACAACCTATTATACCATATTAAATATCTTATTGATGATGTGATGAAGTTTGCGGCTGAATCAAAAAAATTTGGGAAACTCCCTTGAAAACCACTGTCACTGAAATAAATGAATTAAGATACTTTATTGTCATTGACACTGTAATACAGTAATATTTCATAGGGTGAAGTCAGTTTAACATATACTTAAGTAAAATGTACTAGCATCAATAGTCAGATCTTATTTAGGATAATCCCTATTTCAGTTTTTAATTGGAATATGTGTGGTGTGATTCAGCCCCCTAACCCCACTCCTCCCCCAACACCAAAGTCGTAACTCTCAAACAAATGGGATCTTTCTTATTACTCGAGTGTGTGTTCTAATCTTTCAGAAAAGTTCCTTAAATAAGGTGAGAAATAGCTAAGATTCAGTTATTGGGATAAAGATGCGTAGAGTAACTGGACGCGAGTTGGGATGGAAGTCATTAAAGCAAAGACCTCTTTTTGTTGTGGCGAGATCTATTTATGAAATTTCAGTCACCAACTTTCTCTTCCGAATGTGAAAATATTTTGTTGAGCCCAACCTAAATAGGTAGGAATGATCATCTAAATAAAATACGAGAAATCAGAGCTCGAACAGAAAGGTTTAGGTGTTCGTTTTTCCCATGCACTGTTCGGGAGTGGAATGGTGGAGAGATAGTATGATTGTGGTTTGATGAACCCTCTGCCAAGCACTTAAATGTGAATTGCAGAGGAGTCGTGTAGATGTAGATGTAGGCCTTGTTGGTAGCTGAGTCCTTGTTTTTTCCCCAAGGAATAGGTGCTTATTTATTTCTTATAGTGTTGCCAGAATGGAATTAAATGTTTTATCTTTGTAAAATGACACACTGAATCTCATTCATAAGCAATTGTTAGATATAGCGTGGCTGGAAAGTATTCAGCTGTTTACCTCCATAACAATGTGGTGCAGTGGAAGATTTGATTTTGACAAAAACCAAATATTATTGCTGCTGCTGCTGCTGCTGCTGCTGCTGCTACTACTACTATTATGTAGACAATACATTTCTCACGTGAGTGCTTGCTCTGATTCATGAGTTAGTGTTTTTTACCTCTGGAGTGGGTAGTCCCAATTATGAAATGGTGCAACAGTCATATGCTTAGGATAACAGGGTCATGTGCACCAGCTCCCCCAAAGGGTCTGTTATCCCATTTAAAAAAATGACCTCCTGCAATTATTAAATGTTGATTAAAATTTCAAGATAAGCTACATGATAAAATGAACCCAACTTTTAATCACCATGTGTCATGTTGTGGACGTACAGGAGGCAACTACAGAAGGGGGCTGGATTTAGTTAATGCTGAAGACCTGAATCAAGTGCTAGGTGGTGGGAGAAATAGAAATAAGACTACCTTTTTAGTTTTCTACAATATCCCTCGCTTTGTATTGAACCATTATGTTAATAGTACACAAAGGAAGGGGCACACATCATGAGAAATAGAGGCAGTTGTGGTATCACCCTATCTATCTCCAAAAGATGAAGAAAAACTGTCCAACATAATGCAAAATAAATGGGCAAAAATAGTTTCGTGCTGTAGTCTGAAGATATGCTGTAAAAGAAAAGGCCCTCACTTTCCATAAAGGTACTTCAGAGTATTGAACATTCTCATTGTGATCAGGTCAACCCAACTAAATTTATGGAGAAATCTAGAACAGATACACAATTGTGATGAAATTTCATTTTCACGTCATCCCTCTAGAACTAGAGGTATTGTAAGTGGCATAAAAAATAAACATAAGGCTAGTGGTAGTTCTGTGCGAGAAAACAGTCCAGTCTTTTTTTGTTTGTTAGCTGATGGTTTGTGTTTTTAAAGGAAGGGGTGTAATAGGAAACTGAATCAAGTAATGTTTCCTTGCTGGTTGTTTCATGAAGTGCAAATTTTATCTGGAGCAGTCAATACTGAATATTATATTGCTTACCTTCTTCTCAACCATGACTGTGTCAATTTATGGACTACAGCTTCAAATTCTGCCTTCTTTGCTGGAAAATAAATATTTAGCATAATATCCAGTTTCATAACTAAATAATACTCTTCTCCAATATCTTAATACATTCCTTCAACTAAGTATGTGGAATCCTCCAGTACAATTACAATAAGCTCATGATTAAAAAAAAAATGAATAATCAATTATTACCTTCTTTTGTGTTCTCAAATTGATCAAAGCTTTGTTTGCTAGCAGCTTTTATTACAGTATCGACATGCTACTCGAACCTGGGCCTAATATGCATATATTGTCCACAAACACCCATACAGGTTATTGCTCCCATGAAGCTGCTGCCACCCCTCCTTGAAGATGTCTCCATCCCTTGAACTGACTCACCACATGAAAAATAAATAAAACATATCACACAATAAGTGCATCCTCCTGTATAATAATTTATTATATAATTTTATTGTTCACGGGTATCATTCGTTGGAAAGGTTAAAGTAGGATTACTTGTCACTCTCCTGAAGTGGTATGTAACACCACAATTGACAGAGGTGTCACACACTGCATGTCAGCAAGTGAATGTGTATGGGTGGAGACCACAGATTTTACAAGTGGCTCAGTGATCTCTATTTTAAAAAATATTGGCTCAATGACCAGCATTATTAATTTACAATGGACACACGAACGACATTTCACGTAATTTGATCTAGATAGGTCTGAAACACAATCTTACTATTAGAAAGCTGATGCCTTGCACCACAACCCCCTAATCTTTTATTTCAATAACCAACTGCTTGCAATAGAACTCCTCTGGTAATAGCGGAACTATTAAAGTAAGTCTGATTTTTCTGTGTAACTTAAATGTTTGTCAACTGGCATAAATACTCCGTATCAGACTAACACTGCTTATATGGCATATAGACTAGCTGGGTACATTTACTCTAAAAAATCTTGGGTAACTGGGCCCATGAGAATAGCATTTTTTCATTTGATTTTTTCTTTAACTCATTTAGAGAGCTTTTCAAACAGAGCATTTCAATGAGAAAAATTCAATCTATAATGAAAGACTATTCTAAATATTATCTGGAATAAAACACAAGAAGCAACTGGCTTTAAAGTAAAAAGGATTCTGTACATAATGTAAAAAAATTATCCAGTTACCTTGTGCTTCCTTAATATATTAATATAATTATGTGCATTTTGCCACAGTAACTCACTCATATCATATCAAAACTGTGATTTGTGTGGATATATCTTCTGTGAACAGGGTTGCATAAAAATAACTGAGCAGTTTATGAAGCATGCCTGGGTAACCATAAAAGGCAGTTATCTGGTTTTGTGTACTGTCCTTTTAATACTTCTATAAGAAAAAAGGTAATGTGCACCTTAATGATGCAAGGTTTCTCTTCTCCTTTGTAGTTGTACAGTCCATTTCTGCACACTGACATCAAAAAGCAGTCATAGAGGAAGGAGGAGGGAGGGATGAACAACATAGTGTGAAATTAACAATTGCTACCAGTGTGTGGGGTACATTTATATGAGACGGGGCTGTGTAGAGGAGCACATGCTCAAGATGTATGGTTTGCAAGAATTCATTTTCTCTCGCAAATGCACTGTCATTGGATTTTGATTACTACTGCATCAAATGTAGCAAAGAACACTATGCTCAGCCTGCAGAATACATACTGAGGTTATAAAAAGTCGGGCAATAGCAAAATGCACATATGTACACAAGGAAAGAGGGCAGTTCAGTGGTGGAGCTGCCATTTGTACCCAGGTGATTCATGTGAAAAGGTTTCCTACATCATTACGGCTACACAGAGCGAATTAACAGGCTTTGAGTGCGGACTGCTAATTGGAGCTAGATGCACGGAACATTCCATTTCAAAAATCATTAGGGAATTCAATATTCAGAGATTCACAGTGTCAAGAGTGTGCCGAGAATACCAGATTTCAGGCATTACCTCTCGCTACAGACAACGCAGTGGCCAACAGTCTTCACTTAACAACTGAGAACGATTGCATTTGCATAAAGTTGTCAGTGCTAACAGACAAGCAACACTCCATGAAATAAACACCAAAATCAATGTAGGACAGACAGTGAACGTATCGATTAGGAAAGTGTGGCGAAATTTGATGTAAGTGGGCTACGGCAGCAGACTACCGAAGGGAATTCTTTTGCTAACAGCACAACATCGCCTGTAGTGCCTCTCCTGGCTCGTGACTGGGTTGATTGGAACCTAGATGACTGGAGAACTGTGGTCTGGTCAGATGAGTCCCAATTTCAGTTGGTAGGAGCTGACTGTGGTGTTAGGGTGTGGCATAGATCCCACAAAGCCTTGGACCCAAGTTGTCGACAAGGCACTGTGGAAGCTGGTGATGACTCCATAATGGTGTGGACTGTTTTTACATGGAATGGACGGGTGCTTGGATCTAACTGAATTGATCATTGATTGGAAAAGGTTGTGTTCAGCTACTTGGAGAAAATTTGCAGTTATTCGTGGACTTCACGTTTCAAAACAACAATGGAATTTTTATGGATGACAATGCTCCACGTCAGCAGGCCACAGTTGCTCGTGGTTGATTTGAAAAACATTCTGGACAGTTTGAGCGAATGATTTGGTCACCCAGATTGTCAGACTTGAATCTTGTTGAACATTTATGGTGCAGAGTCGAGAGGTCAGTTCGTGCACAAAATCCAGCACAGGCAACAGTTTCACACTTATGGATGGTTGTAGAGGCAGCACGTCTCAGTGTTTGTGCAGAGGACTTCCAGTGACTTTCTGAGTCCATGCCACATCGAGTTACTGCACTACGCCGGACAAAACGAGGTGTGGCATGATACTAGGAGGTACCCGTGACTTTTATCATGTCAGAGTAAATTTCGTGTTTTCATAATAGTGGATGTGATTAGCACCATGCAATTTTAACTGAATAAGTAAAGGAATGATAAGTAATTACAAAAATAAGCAGGACATACTGTGTTGCAGGTGGTTATGCTGAATAATTATCCTATTATGGCAGTGAATATGGATGTGGTCCACAAGGATAGATGCTTACTTGTGCTGAACCACTGTGCTTTTCAGAATGATGAGATCACCCAGGAAATGCTACAAAAACATTTCCCAGACCGTAACACACCCTCCTCTGGCCTGGATCCTTCTGATGATTGTTGTAGGGTGTTTACTTTCACGTGTTTGGCACTGTATGTGCTAGCGGCTATCTGTCTGGTGGAGTGTAAAAAGTGATTCATCTGCAAAGGCCAACAGTCTGCACTCAGTGGACATACAGTTGCGGTGCTGGCTTGCAAGTTCAAGTTTTTGTCACTGATGAAGAGCAGTCAGCAACGGTGTATGAACCAGGTGCCTGCTTCGGAGGCTCATACGTAGTAATGTCCACTGAATGGTCATTGAGGAGACACTTTCAGTAGCCCCTTGGTTCATATGGGCAGTCAGTTGCTCGTCATCTATTCCCCATACACATCTCCAGTGCTGTCGTTCACCACTATCATCTTTGGATTGTGGTACAACACAGTTGACTTGGTGCCAGTCCAGGATAGCACTAATTTGTCCTGCATGGCATACTTTAACCATGGCAGCACTTGAACAGTTTAAAAACTATCCTTGGCCTGAAAGCCAATGATTGTCTCCTTTTTGGATGTCAGATATTACTTCTGTTCCACATTACAATTATAAGAGTAAGCTTTACAGTGATAAATGGCCTGCAGTAGTCGACTTCACCACACTGTATTCGTAGATACTTGTGATGCAAACAAGGATTTGAGGTGTGATTTGTCTGTACAATCCTGCACGGCTGATCGAACTATGCACCTGTCCTTTCAGTTGCTCATCTCGTGGGACACTGAGATAGTGCACAGTGTCACCTATGACCATCTTGAACCTGTCAATTCTGTATTCACACAACAGTGGCATCCCGACCGATGCAATCGTGAATTGTACAGAATGGAGAACTGCAGTCTTGTTAGAGCACAATTTTGCTCCTGTCTGATCCCGAAGTGCTGGTGGGCATTTTTCCTTTCTTACACGAGTGTAACACTACTGACATTTGGACAAGCTTTCTGAATGAAAACCCAGCTGACTAATCTTTCGTAATATAGGCATTTGCCTAATATACTGCGTGTGGTTGAAGTGAAATGATAATGTAAAATCATTTGTACATCTTTGTGCATAGTACTGTTAACACCAACTTCATGTTTCTTGCTAGCTATCTTCATGATGATGTAATCTCAATAGCCACTGTATTTTGTGAGGAGACATTAACTGGCAGACTCGGATCACTTCTCAACACTGCAACACATCTGAAACAGTCTCAATAGTGGTCGCCAGACTCGCTTTGACATTGGAGGTGATGTTAAAACTGTACTATTCCAACACAGGTGATAAATTCTCTGTTCCATCCTAACTGCCTCAAATACATCCCAAGATTTACCCACTGGATTGGGAAATACAAACACGTCCCTTAGAATGCCTACAGAAATCTCCACAAAGGCATATAAAGATTATGAATAACAATAACATTGCTGAACACCCAATAGCCATTCAAATTATCATAAACTTATAACAGTTAAGAAGTAAAGACTGATGAGTTGTTTCCAAAAGCCACTGAGGTGTTTCAAGAACCTGTAAAGCTATATGTAGGTGCTTTATTCACAATTACTAATTTCACATCACTATACACATATCTTCAGGTATATAATGATTATATTTCCATAATGTTGATGGGATATTGCAGAGTCCCAGTCTCCAGGAAGTTATCCATGATAAGTCATAATAAAATTGAGTACATTTGAAAGTAGCTCTGCAGATGATGAAGAAATTGAAGAAATGTACGATGAAATAAAAGAAATTATTCAGATAGTGAAGGGAGACGAAAATTTAATAGTAATGGGTGACTGGAATTCGAGTGTAGGAAAAGGGAGAGAAGGAAACATAGTAGGTGAATATGGATTGGGGCTAAGAAATGAAAGAGGAAGCCGCCTAGTAGAATTTTGCACAGAGCACAACTTAATCATAGCTAACACTTGGTTTAAGAATCATGAAAGAAGGTTGTATACGTGGAAGAACCCTGGAGATACTAAAAGGTATCAGATAGATTATATAATGGTAAGACAGAGATTTAGGAACCAGGTTTTAAATTGTAAGACATTTCCAGGGGCAGATGTGGACTCTGACCACAATCTATTGGTTATGGCCTGTAGATTAAAACTGAAGAAACTGCAAAAATGTGGGAAATTAAGGAGATGGGACCTGGATAAACTGAAAGAACCAGAGGTTGTACAGAGTTTCAGGGAGAGCATAAGGGAACAATTGACAGGAATAGGGGAAAGAAATACAGTAGAAGAAGAATGGGTAGCTCTGAGGGATGTAGTAGTGAAGGCAGCAGAGGATAAAGTAGGTACAAAGACGAGGGCTGCTAGAAATCCTTGGGTAACAGAAGAAATATTGAATTTAATTGATGAAAGGAGAAAATATAAAAATGCAGTAAATGAAGCAGGCAAAAAGGAATACAAACGTCTCAAAAATGAGATCGACAGGAAGTGTAAAATGGCTAAACAGGGATGGCTGGAGGACAAATGTAAGGATGTAGAAGCTTATCTCACTAGGGGTAAGATAGATACTGCCTACAGGAAAATTAAAGAGACCTTTGGAGAGAAGAGAACCAAGTGTATGAATATCAAGAGCTCAGATGGAAAACCAGTTCTAAGCAAAGAAGGGAAGGCAGAAAGGTGGAAGGAGTATATAGAAGGTTTATACAAGGGCGATGTACTTGAGGACAATATTATGGAAATGGAAGAGGATGTAGATGAAGACGAAATGGGAGATACGATACTGCGTGAAGAGTTTGACAGAGCACTGAAAGACCTGAGTCGAAACAAGGCCCCCGGAGTAGACAACATTCCATTAGAACTACTGACGGCCTTGGGACAACCAGTCCTGAGAAAACTCTACCAGCTGGTGAGCAAGATGTATGAGACAGGCAAAATACCCTCAGACTTCAAGAAGAATATAATAATTCCAATCCCAAAGAAAGCAGGTGCTGACAGATGTGAAAATTACCGAACTATCAGTTTAATAAGCCACGGCTGCAAAATATTAACGCGAATTCTTTACAGACGAATGGAAAAACTGGTAGATGCAGACCTCAGGAAGGATCAGTTTGGATTCCGTCGAAATGTTGGAACACGTGAGGCAATACTGACCTTACGACTTATCTTAGAAGAAAGATTAAGAAAAGGCAAACCTACGTTTCTAGCATTTGTAGACTTAGAGAAAGCTTTTGACAATGTTGACTGGAATACTCTTTTTCAAATTCTAAAGGTGGCAGGGGTAAAATATAGGGAGCGAAAGGATATTTATAATTTGTACAGAAACCAGATGGCAGTCATAAGAGTCGAGGGGCATGAAAGCAGTGGTTGGGAAAGGAGTGAGACAGGGTTGTAGCCTCTCCCCGATGTTATTCAATCTGTATATTGAGCAAGCAGTAAAGGAAACAAAAGAAAAATTTGGAGTAGGTATTAAAATTCATGGAGACGAACTAAAAACTTTGAGGTTCGCCGATGACATTGTAATTCTGTCAGAGACGGCAAAGGACTTGGAAGAGCAGTTGAACGGAATGGACAGTGTCTTGAAAGGAGGATATAAGATGACATTAACAAAAGCAAAACGAGGATAATGGAATGTAGTCAAATTAAATCGGGTGATGCTGAGGGAATTAGATTAGGAAATGAGACACTTAAAGTAGTAAAGGAGTTTTGCTATTTAGGAAGTAAAATAACTGATGATGGTCGAAGTAGGGAGGATATAAAATGTAGACTGGCAATGGCAAGGAAAGCGCTTCTGAAGAAGAGAAATTTGTTAACATCAAATATAGATTTATGTATCAGGAAGTCGTTTCTGAAAGTATTTGTTTGGAGTGTAGCCGTGTATGGAAGTGAAACATGGACGATAACTAGTTTGGACAAGAAGAGAATAGAAGCTTTCGAAATGTGGTGCTACAGAAGAATACTGAAGATAAGGTGGATAGATCACGTAACTAATGAGGAGGTATTGAATAGGATTGGGGAGAAGAGAAGTTTGTGGCACAACTTGACTAGAAGAAGGGATCGGTTGGTAGGACATGTTTTGAGGCATCAAGGGATCACAAATTTAGCATTGGAGGGCAGCGTGGAGGGTAAAAATCGTAGAGGGAGACCGAGAGATGAGTACACTAAGCAGATTCAGAAGGATGTAGGTTGCAGTAGGTACTGGGAGATGAAGCAGCTTGCACAGGATAGAGTAGCATGGAGAGCTGCATCAAACCAGTTTCAGGACTGAAGACAACAACAACAACAACAACAACAACACATTTGAAAGATGCTTGTCACAATGCACACTGCATGACTGCTGAGTGAGTCAGGCCAAATAACACCCTGTAGGATTTATTATGAGATCTGGTAGACACCAGGTGTATAAAACTGATGAAGTAAAACTTAAAAAAGTAATGTGCAATCTTCCACCGTATTACTAACAGGCCAATGTGGTGTAAGAAGCCCGTGAAGGCTAGCTATACTCACTTGAAACTAGTAGTTGAGAATAAAGCATTTTCATACATCTGTGTGGGTTTTGGAAACACCTCCTCTTCCTTCACTTTTTAATTGCTATAATTTTTATGATAATGAGTAGCGTTACTGTTATTCACAATGTCTCTGAGCTGCAGTTGCCCTCCCCAGAGAGTTGTCTGTAGTAAATAAGGATTACAGTTTATTGCAGTGTTAGACATGAGACACACCAAAATCAAAGCACATCAAGTTTCCTCACTAAGTCTGCCTTTTCCATAATCACAACTTCCAATTAGCTAATATATTCACAATCAACTCTGAATCCTCTGCCTACTAATAGTGTGTGCATGCACAAAGTCACAACAAAAGTCTTGACTTAATCTCCACTCCCGCACACACAGATATTTCTCTTTACTTCCTATGCCTGAGGTGGCTACCTACTGACATGAGACTTTGCGAGCTCTGAGCAATCCTTGAAATTGTTTAAACATTGAGCCCTATTAAGCCAGTCAGTATAGAGATGCAGAATGACTGGCTTTCCTACTGAGTGCTGCCTCCAACAGGACTTCTCACATATATACCATATTTACTTCTGTCGAATGTTACTGTGAGAATACCTGATGTCATCATAAAGTGTGTAATCCTTAAGTGAGCTTCACAGACTCTAACCACAAATCTGAGAACACACTGTGAATCATCAGACTGACCCATCCTCTGCCGACTGTGGAAGAATGGCCCATCAGCTCCCAATTGCAGCAAAAGTGAACACCTCTAGTTTGTGGTGCAAGTGTAAACTTTGATAGTCACCGTCTGTTGTATCGCTGATGGGCTGTCCAAGGTGTGGTCATCTATCAGATCAGATCAAATCAAATGATATTAAATCCCTTCTCCAGTTAAAACCAAAGTAGGATAATTAGTCCCCTGAACACTTGTCCCTATAGTCTCAGAAATGATACATTACACTAAAACTAAAGCCATACAGACTGTTAAAGAGATCTCAGAAATACTCAAGACATTGAAAACAATTAACTCTTCTGGTTACAATGGCAGAAGTAACTTCAGAAGTGCCCAGGGAAGTGTCAGGACTCTTGCTGTGGATGTTGTATGTTAGTGATGTAGCAGGCAATATTAATAGTAATCTCACATATTTTGGAGATGATGTAGTGATCCATTATGAAGTACTATCTAGAGAAGCTGCACAAACATTTAGTCAGATAACGCTAAAATTTCAAAGTTTTGCAATACTTGGCAACTTGCTTTAAAACGTTAAGAAATGCAAAATTATATACTTCACAAAATGCAAAAACATAGTGTTCAATGACTAAAATACCAATCAGTCACAGTTGGAATCAGTCAACTTTTTCAAATACCATGGCATAACAGTTTGTCGAGATATAAAATGGAATGATGCTTAGGCTCATTCGTGGGTAAGGCATGTGACAGACCAGTTCATTAATAGGACACTGGAAAATGTGTGGGGCACACGTCAGATAAGCCTATTGGAGGATATTGAATGTATACAAAAGGGGAGCATGAATGGTGACTGGTTTGTTTGACCAATGGGAGAGCATCACAGAGATGTTGAAAAAGACCACGAACAGCAACAAAGGACCGTCTGTGCAAACAAACTTCTCCTGCACAACAATGCATGGGCTCACAAAAATCTGCACACCCGAGAGGAGCTCACAATACTTCACTGGATTGTTCCTTCTCTTCCACTCTACAGCCCAGATCTTACACCTTCCGACTTCCATCTGTCTGGCCCAAAGAAGGATGCGCTGCATGGGAAGCAGTACATGGATGATGGGGAGGTTATCGATGCAGCGAGACGGCGGCTCCGACGTCAATCAGTGGAGTGGTACTGTGTGGGCATACAGACCCTCCCAGTAAGGTGATGTTAGACTGTTGCATTGGATGGAGATTATGTTGAAAAATAGATAATTGTAGCAAAAAGTGTGGGGAATAATACTGCGTATTTTAATCCCGAATAAAACCGACCTGATTCCAGAAAAAAATATGTGTCCCATTACATATTGAATGTCCCTTATACAACTTACATAGAAACCAGAGTGCAATTAGAGTCAAAGCATGTGAAAGGGAAGTAGTGTTTGAGAAAGAAATGAGATGTGGCTGTAGCCTATCTCCAGTGTTATTCAACTTGTACATTGAGCATGCATAAAAGAAAACTGAAGAAAAGTTTTGAGAAGGAATTAAAGTTCAGGGAGAAGAAAGAAAAATTTTGAGGTTTGCCTATGATTTTGTAGTTCTGTCAGAGACATCAAAGGATTTGGAAGAGTAGTTGAAAGAAATAGATAAGCCTTGAAAAGAGTTTATAAGATGAGCCTCAATAAAAGCAAAACAATGGTAATAGCATACAGTCAGATTATGTTGGACCAAACTGAGGGAATTAGATTTGGAAATGGAAAACTGAAAGTAGTAGATGAGTTTTTGCTACATGGGCAGTAAAATAACTGATGATGGCCAAAGTAAAGAGGATATAAATTGCAGACTGGCTAAAGCAAGGAAAGTATTTCTGACAAAGTGGAATTAGTTAACTGACACCAATTTAAATGCCAGGAACTGTATGCTGAAGGTGTTTGTGAGCATTTGAAACATGAAGGATAAGTTGTTCAGACAAAAAGAGAAAATAAGCCATTGAAATGTCGTGCTACAGAAGAATGCTGAAGATGCTAGGTAGCTCGAATAACTAATGAGAAATTACTGAACGAAATTGGGGAAAAAGAAATTAGTGGCACAAGTTGTGGATTGGCAGGTCTCATCCTGAGACAACAGGGAGTTGTCAGTCTGGTACCAGAGGGAAGTAGGGGTGTGTGGGGAACTGTACAGTGAGACCCCGGTACGAATACAGTAACCAGGTTCAAGTGGATATCGGTTAGGCAGAGATGAAGAAGTCTGCATGGGATGGACCAGTGTGAAGAGCTGCACCAGACCAGAATTTGGACAGAAGACCACAACAATAACAACAACAACATTTAGGCTTATGCAAAATAATAATAATAATAATAATAATAATAATAATAATGTAAGCAAGTTCTCTTTTCACATTGTGGACAGTTCAGTCCTTTACTGTTGTGGTCATCAGCCCAAAGACTAGTTCGATGCACCGCTGCTTGCCACGCTACCCTGTGCGGGTCTCATCACCTCGGAATAACTACCACAACCTACATTCGTCTTAACCCTCTTTCTTTAGTCGAGCCTCGGTCTCTCTCTGCAGTGTTTTCCTCTTCCGCTACCAAAATGATGATTCCTTGATGCTTCAGGATGTCCTATCGCCCGTCCCTTCTTTTAGTAAAATTGTGTCGTAAATTTCTTTTTCCAACAGCTCAGTTCAGTACCACCTCATCTGTTATTTGATCTACCCACCTGATCTCCAGCATTCTTCTATACCATCACATTTCAAAAGCTTCTGTTCTCTTCTCATCCGAACTGCATATCATCCACAATTCATAGCTGTACAAAGCTATACCCCAGACGAGTACCTACAAAAAAGACTTCCTAGCACCTAAATTGATACAAGATATTAAAAATTCCTCTTATTCAGAAAGAAGCTGTTGTCAGCCTGAATTTTATATCCTCTTTACTTCATCCATTGTCAGCTATTTTGTTACCCAAACAGTAAAACTTGTCTACTACTTTTAGAGTCTCATTTCTTAATCTAATTTGCTCAGTACCAACTGATTTAATTCGACTACATTCCGTTACCCTCATTTTCCTTTTGTCAGTCTCAAACTTATGCCCTCATCTTAAGACACTGTCCATTCCACTCAACTGTTCTCCCAAATCCTTTGCCATCTTTGACAAAATTGCAGTGTCATTGGCAAGCCTTGAAGTTTACCTCTCTTCTCCCTGCTCTTGAATTCCTTCTCCAGATTTTTCTTTGGTTTCCTTTACTGGTCGTTCAATGTACAGATTGAATTGAAGATAGGCTACAACCCAGTCTCACTACCTGCTCAACTCCTGCTATCCTTTCAGACCTTTGATTCTTATAACTTCAATTTGTAAATAACCTTTCACTCCCAGAAACAATATCGCCTTCTGTGTTTCTACATTTCTCCGGAACTCAAACTTGCCTTCCCTGAGGTGTACAGTTTTTCTATTCTCTAAATAATTAATGTCAATATTTTGCAATCATGATTTATTAAACTAGTGGTTCAGTAATATTTACAATACCTTGTTTCAAAATGGAATTATTGCATTGTTCTTGAATCTAAAGATATCTTGCTTCATCTCAGAGTAGCACTTGTAACCTATATCCTCAATTATTTGCTGGATGAATTCCAATCCCTGTCTTCCTCTACAGTTTTTGCCCTCTACAGCTCCCTCTAGTACCATTGAATTCATTCCCTCATGTCTTAACAGATGTCATATCATCCTGTCCCTTCTCCTTATCAGCATTTTCCACATGGTCCTTTCTTCTCCAATTCTGTGCAGAACCTCCTTATTCCTTACCTTATCAGTCCACCTACTTTTCAACATTTGTCTGTAGCACCACGTCCCAAATGCTTCGATTCTCTTCTGTTCTGTTTTTCTCACAGTCCACGTTTCACTACCATACATTGCTGTACTCCAGACATAAATTATCAGAAATTTCTTCCTCAAATTAAGGCCAATATTTGATATTAGTAGACTTCTCTTAGCCAGGAATGCCTTTTTGCCATTGCTAGACTGCTTTTGATGACCTCCTTGCTCCATCCATCATAGGTTATTTTACTGCCTAGGTAGCGGAATTCCTTAACTTCATCTACTTCGTGACCATCTATCATGATGTTAAGTTTCTCACTGTTCTCATTTCTACTACTTCTCATTACCTTCATCTTTTTTTAATTTACCCTCAATCCATACTCTTTACTCATTAGACTGTTCATTCCATTCAGCAGATCCTGTAATTCTTCTTCGCTTACACTCAGGATAGCAATGTCATCAGTGAATCGTATCAGTTCATCTTGAATTTTAATTCCACTCCTGAACCTTTCTTTTCTTTCCATCATTGCTTCATCAATGTATGGATCAAACAGTAGGGGCAAAAGGCTACATCCTTGTCTTACACTCTTTTTAATGTGAGTGCTTTATTCTTGGTCATCCACTCTTATTATTCCCTCTTGGCTGTTGTACATATTGTACATGAGCCTATAACTTACCCCTAAATTTTTCAGAATTTCAAACATCTTGCACGATTTTACATTGTTGAACACCTTTTCCAGGTCAACTAATCCTATAAATATGTCTTGATTTTTCTTTAGTCTTGCTTCCATTATTAACCGCAACATCAGAATTGCCTCTCTCATGCCTTTACCTTTCCTAAGTCAAACTGATTGTCATGTAGCACGACCTCAATTTTCTTTTCCATTCTTCTGTATATTATTCTTGTAAGCAACTCGGATGCATGAGCTGTTAAGCTGATTGTGTGGTAATTCTTGCAGTCTTCGCAATTGTGTGGATGATGATTTAACTGAAAGTCAAATGGTATGTCACCAGACTCATATATTCTACATACCAGCATGAATAGTCATTTTGTTGCCACTTCCCCCAATGATTTAAGAAATGCTGATGGAGTGTTATTTATCCCTTCTGCCTTATTTGATCTTAAGTCCTCCAAAGCACTGTAAAATTCTGATTCTAATACTGGATCCCCTATCTCTTCTAAATCAACACTTGTTTCTTCTTCTATCACAGCAGACAAATCTCCCCCCCCCCCCCCCCCCCCCCAATAGAGGCTTTCAATGTATTCTTTCCACCCATCTGCTCTCTCCTCTGCATTTAGCAGTGGAATTCCCATTGCCCTCTTAATGTTATAAACTTTGATTCTAATGTCACCGAATGTTGTTTTGACTTTCCAGTATGCTGAGTCTGTCCTTCTGACAATCATTTCTTTTTCGATGTCTCACATTTTTCCTGCAGCCATTTTGTCTCAGCTTCGCTGCACTTCCTATTTATTTCATTTCTCAGCAACTTGTACTTTTGCATTCCTGAGTTTCCCGGACATATTGCACTTCCTCCTTTCATCAATCTATTGAAGTATTTCTTCCGTTACCCATGTTTTCTTCGCAGTTATCTTCTTTGTACCTGTGTTTTCCTTCCCAACTTCTGTGATGGCCCTTTTTAGAGATGTCCATTCCTCTTCAACTGTACTGCCTACTGAGATATTCCTTATTGCTGTATCTATAGCCTAGAGAACTCCAACCATATCTCGTCATTCCATAGTACTTCCGTATCCCACTTCTTTGCGTATGGATTCTTCCTGGCTAATCTCTTAAACTTCAGCCTACTCTTCATCACTACTATATTGTGATCTGAGTCTATATCTGCTCCTGGGTATGCCTTACAATACAGTATTTGATTTCAGAATCTCTATCTGACTACTATGTAATCTAACTGAAATCTTCCCATATCGCCTAGCCTGTTCCAAGTATACCTCCTCCTCTTGCGATTCTTGAACAGAGTATTCACTATTACTAGCTCAAACTTGTTACAGAACTCAATTAGTCTTTCTCCTCTCTCATTCCTTGCCCCAAGTCCATATTCTCCTGTAAACTTTTCTTATACTCCTTCCCCCACAACTGCATTCCAGTCTCCCATGACCATTAGATTTTCATCTACCTTTACATACTATCTTACCCTTTCAATAACCACATACACTTTCTCTATCTCTTCATCTTCAACTTGCGACATTGGCATGTATACCTGAACTATCACTGTCAGTGTTGGTTGTTGTCGATTCTGATAAGAACAACCCTGTCACTGAACTGTTCACAGTATCACACTCTCTGCCCTACCTTCTTATTGATAACAAATCCTACTCCTGTTATACCATTTTCTGCTGCTGATAATATTACCCTATTCTCATCAGAGCAGAAATCCTTGTCTTCTTTCCACTTTACTTCACTGGCCCCTACTATATCTAGATTGAGACTTTACATTTCCTTTTCAGATTTTCTAGTTTCCCTATCATGTTCAAGGTTCTAACATTCTATGCCCCGACTCGTAGAATGTTATCCTTTCATTGATCCTCATGGTAACCTCCCCCTTGGCAGTCCCCTCCTGGAGATCAATGGGGAACAATTCTGGAATCTTTTGCCAATGGAGAGATCACCATGACACTTTCAAATTACAGGCCACATGTCCTGTGGATAAATGTTACAATGCAGTGGTTTCCATTACCTTCCGCATCCTCATGCCGTTGATCATTGCTGATTCTTCTGACTTTAGGGGCAGTTTCCCACCCCTAGGAAAAGAGAGTGCCCTGAACCTCTGTCCGCTCCTATGCCCTGTCTGTCTCATACAATAGGTTAAATAATTTTGTTCTGGTTAGCTCTCTCAAGGCTTTCAATAATTCTGAGGGAATCTTGTCTACTCCAGGGGCTTTATTTCTATTTGGATGTTGCAGTGCCTATTGAATTTGTCTTTGCTCTATCGTATCACCAACCTAATCTTCACCACTCTTCTCGTTTTGTAATTTTGCCCTCAAGTTCTGAGCTCTTGATATCATTATAGCTGCTTCTCTTTTCTCCAGTGGCCTCTCTAATTTTTGTACAACTGGCATCTATCTTTTCCATGCTTCTACAGGATTGCATTTATCCTTTAGTAATTTCCTGATTTGACATTTTCCATTTTCTTTCAGTCTCATTTTTTAGACATCTGTATTCCATTTCACCTGGTTAATTTGCTAATTGTTGTATTTTCTCCTTTTGTCAGTTGAGTCCAATATCTTTTGTACTATACTTGGAATTCTATTGAGCCTTGTCTTTTTACCTACATGATCCTCTATTCCCTTCCTTATTTCATCTCTCAAAGTTATCTGTTCATCTGCTGTTGTATTCATTTCCCCTGTTTCAGCCTGATGTTGCCTCATGCTAACCCCAAAACTCTCAACAAGAAGTTTCAGTTCTTTAATTTATCACCTTTTTGCAATGTCTTCAGTTTTAATCTTCACTTCATAACCAGTAAATTATGGCCAGAGTCCACATTTGACCCAGGAAAATGTCTTGCAATTTAAAATCTGGTTTTGAAATCTCTGTCTTACCATTATATAATCAACTTGAAATGTTCCATTGTCTACAGATCTCTTCTTCATGTACAGCCTTCTTATATAATCCTTAAAACATGTGTTCATGATGACTGAATTATGCTCTGCAAAACTCTATCACAATTAAATTTTTGACCCCTCTAAATACCTGAAAAATTTCTGTTTTATCTTAATTTCACTTTATAAAATATATAAAATGGAAATAATTAAGAAGTCAGACAGCACTTGATAATAAAGTATTATGCATAATTATCCATGTGAGTAGATTAACTCATTGGCTTATATGCTTATATTGCCGACCACAGGTTTCAAGTCAATTATTACATTGCCGGCTGTGAGGTGGGCTGAGCAGCTATAGTTTCTTCTCAGTGTTTCCTCTTCTCTGTTAATACATGGCATGACACGTTATATACCACTGGAAAGCTGAGAAATTGATCTAGTGGCGTATAACACTCTCAATTTCTTTTGATATTTTGTGAATTATCAACAATTGTTTTCAAGTTTCGTCAGGTTTATCCCCTGAAACCCCACCAAGAAAACACCCTCCAGAAACTGTGCAAAGGTGTGGAACAACAAAGAAGAAAAATGACACATGGTTTGAGTGTGAGAAATGTCTACTGGTGTTGCACATGCTTCTATTTTTTCAGGGACACCGCATCAACAAAAACTTCTGAAACAGTATTATCTTCACCCCTATCACTTCAATAAATGATAAGTATAGATTTATAAAGAATTCCTTATCAAAAAAATTAAATAATTTTGAGAAAAGTTTGTAAGACAAAATATGCTGATTTTTGTAAATTACACAGTAAATGTGGAGTTGACTATGGGGAAAAATATAAGTAAGTCAATGGCTTAATATTAGTTGTAACTTATTATTTGTACACTTTACAGAAATAGCACTTAGTGGCTGCTTCTTCTGTCAATCAGCTGGAATCAAAAGCAAAAATTTAGCCAAAAAATAATAAGATTATGACACTGAAGTAGTGAGTACTGCTTACTTTGACATGGTAAAATAGACAAGTATAAAAGTACGTGACACCATAACTTATTTCATTCCACATCTCTGAATACTTTCCTTTGTTATCAGGAACACAATGTCTGTTAGAGTGAAAGTGAGTTTTGTATATTCACTCAATTTTATGTTCTGTCTTTTGTGCACGATATTTCCTGAACAGAGCTAATCTTCACCTTCAAATGATTCAGGAAACAGTCTTATGTTTGTTCACTACCTGACTAGAGTTGAAACACTGAGCTCACAGAAGACCACTGCTTACAGTGCCTCAGAAGATAAGCTGGTCCTGTGTTGAAATGTTGTGAACAAACATGGAACTTTCAACTTGGTTGGAAATGTGCCATGGTAATCACTTAAAGAAATGTTTCTCATTCCTGGTTTCAGTACAAGGATGGAGGCTGCTTACCTCTAAAAGTTAGTACATTTAAGACCCGTTTAATCTGACTGGAACTCCATAGTGATCTTAGAACTGTACTTGATCTAGTCAGTCACATCCTGTTCCTATAAAGACTGGATGCTGAAGGCATAAGAGGAGCCTGCAATGATTAGTTTCAGTTATACCTCTCAAACAGAAGGTAGCAACAACTTATAGACACACATTATGTCACCTCAGGAGTGTCACAGGTCTCAACTTTTCTTTCACTTTAACAATGGTTCCCAAGAAACTTTCCGTTGGCAGTACCTGTGTTATAATACACTCCTCTCTTGCAATATTTTTCCATGGCATATGAGAGATGGTTTGGTTGACAACAACAAAAAGCTGCCATACTGGCTCTATGGAGCAACCTCTTACTTAATATAGATAAAACATTTCATATGGTCTTCTGGCAATCAATAGATATAGAATCAATAAAGTTATTGAGCAGGTTAGCGAGATAAAAGGTTGCCAATAGATAACACTTTACAGCGGAATATCCACTACTGTGCGACATGAGTAGTGCAACATTTCCCTTTCTTTTGTGTAGGGAACACTGCTTGGTGAATCTGTCATTGTGATGCAGTCGACGTTATGTTCAACTATTCTCCTTCCAATGCAGCCTGTAGCTCATAAATTCAAATACATCAATCAATATGTCCAACCACATAAACTTGGCTTAAGATCTAACAGTTACAATCTTCATTTCTCGTGTGTGTTTACATTGCAGTATGTCACTTTTCTCCGATGTGTTCATGACACATTCAAGGGGTGTCATGAAGGTGTAAATCTCCACATCCAGCAAGTGCTACTGTGCTCACCATGCTGACCTCACCTCTGCCATATTACATCACTGCATACGCAACGTCTACACGGATCACAGACCGGGGTGTGGACAGTGTATTTTTCCCACTACATAAAGTGTTAATAAGACACATGGCCATGTTTTTCCAGTGTGAGTATCCTCAGTACATCATAGGTCATTCTCACAAATATCCCATGTTACATAACAGTAGCTTCAACTGTGCTTTTAGAGTACGACGTGACTACCATTAGCATTGTATACATTGCTCTGGTTAATTCAGTCATTTCGTACTTTATTCCTTTCTGAGGGTCAATACACAAGAAAATATATGTCATGTGATAATTAACTGATACAACTGCCACCACATACAGCAGTCAAGCCAATCTTCTAAGAACTGGGAATATTACGAGTCACACGCATATACTTGTTGCAGACCTTTTCATTCATAAATAATAATCTCCATTTCTTTGAAACAAAAGATGATGTGTGTGATCACCACACCTCTGCTAATGGTAACATTCATCTGACAAGCCAGAAACTGAGTAAATGCCCTGACAATGTGAGGAATCAAGGCAGCATACTCTATAATAACTTACCTTGCACAATGAAAAATAATAACTCATACAGGAAGAATGTTACCAGTAAAATGTTCCAGCATTGTTTTTATTCTGTTGCTGAATTTATGGAAACCAGTTTTCTCTTACCCACAAATTAAACTAATACAGGATTAAGGACAATGCTCTAGATTGGCTAGCATCATACTTACTCAACAGAAAAATACTTACTCAACAGAAAACATAGGGTAACTATCTCCTCAGAAGTGGTGAATTATTATTCTAAATGGAGTACAGTATCACAAGGTGTGTCTCAAGGCTCCATTTTGGGGTGAACCCTGTTCCAGTTCTACATAAATCACTTACTCATATTTGTAAATTCCCCGGCAGTTCTGCTTGCAGACGATACTTCTGTCTTAATTGAAGAGGATGATGCAGAAAAAACTCCGTACTCCATCATAAACATACTGGATACCGTAGAAAGCTGGTTCCAGTTAAATGGGTTGAAACTGAACATTGTTAAAACCCATGTGGAACATTTCAAAACCAAACATTCAAAATGTTGACAAGAACTTAAGCTGGAATACACATATTGACTTCCTACCAAATAAACTAAGCAGTTTTGCCTGTGCAATGCAAATACTAGCAAATTCCACTGACTTGAGTACACTAAAAATTGCTTATCATAGTTATTTTGAATCTGTCATTAGATACAGGATAATTTTCTGGGGAAGTTCAAGTAGTGTCTCTCACATACTGAAACCGCAAAAGAAAATTGTCCAATACATGTGTACTGCACAGTAAACAGAGTCCTGTTGCCCATTATTTTGAAAACTACAAATCCTAACTGTTCCCTCTGTATACACTTATGAAATTACAATCTTCCTACACAGCAGACAAAAATTATTTGAGGAGAATCATTTTAACCATACATATAACACAAGAAATAAAAATAATTTTATGCTACCCACACACCTGTTGAAATTATATGTTCAGACTCCACAGTACATGGGGATGACAATATACAACAAGTTAATGGGCCAAAACATATTTAATATGAAGCCAGAAATTTTAAAAACAAAGCTATGGCAGAATATGTGGGAGAAATGTTGCTATTCAATAGAAGAATTCATAGAAGATGAAATGATAATTTGAGCAAAGGGTAATTAAGTGTCAGATCTTATTGTATGTATACATAACAAAATTGTATTGTTATTATGATGCTGCTTGTTAATATCAACTGTTTGTTGTTTACGGTGAAATTTTACCACAGTTTGACATGTCTCCTGTACTTGAATCAAACAACTTAGATTATGTTCATTATGAGACAAATAAACCACAATTCACAATGTCAATTGTAACTTTAATTTTTTCCACACTGTAGTAATATTGAATGTGACGGTAATTAATGAACTATTAATTCTTATGTAGATACATACAATTTGTCAACTGCAGCACATACACCTTTGAAAACTATTGCGTGTTACACACACACACACACACACACACACACACACACACACACACACACTCCTTTTCCTCTCTTCCGCATTAGCTTTCGCAACCGATGGTTGCTTCTTCAGGAAGGAGAGGGAAAGACGAAAGGATGTGGGTTTTAAGGGAGAGGGTAAGGAGTCATTCCAATCCCGGGAGCGGAAAGACTTCCCTTAGGGGAAAAAAAGGACAGGTGTACACTCGCGCACACACACACACACATATCCATCCGCACATACACAGACACAAGCAGACATATTTAAAGGCAAAGAGTCTTATATATATCCCATACCATGATCATAATGTTGAGCATAAACAAAAAAATAAGTTATTCCAACAAGTCATACACAATACTGTCTTGAAAAGAGTACTATGTTCCTTTTGTTCCTACAATGAAAATAGTCTGTTATAATGGTGGTATAAAAGTCATTTCGCATTTAGTACCAAATAGATGCTTCCACATTTTCGAGGGTAAAATTTATTACATAACTTTTTTTGGGAACATTCTTTTTCATAGATGAAGCCATTTCATCACATTATTGTCCGCCCCCGGTAGCTGAGTGGTCAGCGCGACAGACTGTCTCTCCTAAGCACCCAGGTTCGATTACCGGCTGGGTTGGAGATTTTCTCCACTCAGGGACTGGGTGCTGTGTTGTCCTAATCATCATCATTTCATCCTCATCGACGTGCAAGTCGCCAAAGTGGCATCAAATCGAAAGACTTACACCAGGCGAATGGTCTACCCAACGGGAGAGCTTGTCACACGACATTATTATTATTATCATCATCACATTATTCACTTACAAAGAATGGTAGCACAAACAGTCATATTCTTGATTGGTTTCATGAAAGAACTGCACACTAATCTTGTAATGGGTTGACACTTACAGATGCCTAACACTCACTTAGATGATTTCAAACACTACATTTTGGAATAAAGTATGCATATATGAATACTCAGCAGCCCCCTAAACACTGTTTCAAAGTGATCCTGGAAATTAAACAGAACAATACACACTGCTGCAAGTGTTTTGTCCAATTCCAGTACCACATCTAGAGCCTCTGGCATGTCCCAGTCTCAGTTCCCAATTTCTGCCAATCTTTGAAATTTAGCATTATAGGACTCTGAAAGATTCTAGAACCTTGTTGTAAACATAATATCTGCACGACTAAACATTCCAGACTTATAAATAAGTAGGACCCACTCTGTTTACACTCCTTCTCTGCTTATATCACTAAATTTCTTTCAGTTTTAAGTGTCGACAACCCCACTCTCAGATACGGCACACAGTACAAAACTTTGTACCGATATAACTATCCATTTGTGTTGTGTCCTGTATGTTAATTGCTTGAGAAGCATCACCAGGGAGCCCAGGGGGTGAGCCCCCACCACAAGTGTTGCACTATCTCGCTGCCAGTCACGTTTCTCCGACCAATGGTCGTACTCTCCGTCTGTGGCCCGGCTGTAAAGATTGCAGCTTGGCTGATTTATGGCAATTGCACTCTGAAGCACCTCTGCAGTCAGGTGCTGACTGTCCGCAGTTCTTCAGCATGGAGCTCTCACGTCTGAGCGCAGCCACAAGCCTCCCATGTGCTCGCCTTGGCTGTTTCACTGCAGTTCCTCAGTTTAGAGCTCCCGTTGCAGAGCACACCAGACTTGGCTGACTGAGTTTTGTCCACATCTGCAGTCCAAGGAGCACATTGCCTGCCATGTCTGAACATGTGGCCCCCACTGGGTGCCTCCTCTACACCACATTGCAGGACATTGCCACTGACTTCGCCTTTGAGCTCCCGGCCTAGCGGGACATGTACTGCAACCACCCTGAGGACATTCCACTACATGGTGATGATACTCTGTTGGCACTGAGCTGCACAAACAAGAAGCATTTTTTTTGCTATTTTTAGTGAACCCAGAGAGTATTGTTCTGTTCACAGACCAAATAAAATTTTGTAGTTCTTGGCGACCTGGGTTTTCATACCTCGTAGCATGCACCTTCACCATTCTGACACTTTAGGAAGGTTCCTAAGACAAAACACTTCCAAGAAAAATGGGCAGTACAATGGATAACACAAGAGAGGAAATATATAAGCTAACAGATGAAGCAGTATCGGATAGCGTGTAAAGGTAATGTGACTTAAACTTACTCCTTAGCCGAACTATTATGAACTAAGAATAATAATATTCAGATTTAATGCTCGATAGTGAAATTAAATATCTAGGCAACTCTCAGTCATTCCTCCCAGGCTTTCTAGGATGGTGGAACTGGTCACTAAGCTCTCATCTTGTATTTGCTTCTGTATTTCTAAAGTCTGATCAGGAAGGGTACTGACCCGAGCATTTTCATTTGCCAGTTTTCTTGTTGTGACTATTAGTTTTGGCTTTTTGTCAGATTTTGATGTTACGTATGACTAGATCAGCTCACACGTACATTATTGATTGTGAGAAATGGAAATTTCAACGATCAATCACCATTTTGATGGCTTTAAAAAATTAACTCTCTAAAGCATTTTCAATGTCTGTGGCAATTCACATACAAAGATCGGTGAGAGCAGTTAGTCTAGAAGCAACAGGACTGTTTTTGTGATTGTGTTGCAACTCAGGAACCAGTTATTCCAAGAACAACTGTAAGTTGTCAGTTACGATTGTGCAAATGCTGTTATTGGTCCGTGCAGTAGTGGAACAAGATTTTGCTGTTGTGGTCCTCAGTCCGAAGACTGGTTTGCTGCAAGCCCCATCATCTTTGGAAACCTACTGCAGCCTTAATTCATTTGAAACTGCTTACTGAAGTCAAGCCTTGGTCTCCAATTAAAATCCCCCCTTCCCCTTTTCACCCCTTGCTCCATTACCAAACTGACAGTTGCTTGATGCTTCATTATGTCACCTGTCAAGCGATCCCTTTGAAAGTGAGCAAGCTGGAATCCCATCTGCTCTTATTGCACCCCTGCCAATAATTAATTTTTTTCCCCTTTTGTTATTTTTCAATTTTTGTAAGTTTCTTTCTAAAAAAAATATATATATATATATATACATGTGGTAGGTGCTGAAATATTTCAGTCTCTTAACTAAGCTTTTCCCCACTTAGATTCAATATTCAAGACGTTATTTTTCAGTGGGCTGATTCTAGTAACGTACTAGTTTTACTGAAAACCTAGTTAATCAAAAGACATGAATAACTGACCATCTTATTACAGTATGACTTTTCAGTTTTTGTATGCCTAATATGTATTTATGGGCATGGTGACAGCATTCATTAGAAAGAATGGCATCTAACTTTTCACTAATATATTTCAATTCAGTAAAAATGATTAGCATACAGGATAATCAACATTAAAGTTTATGATCAACTACGTTTTCCATTGCAGATTTTGCCTCTATGTTTGTTGGAACTGACCTTTGCTGTTACATTTTTGTTGGCTTGGATTTTATGCACAAGATGACATATTTTACTAATATATTAAGCATTAATTAAATTTTTGCATAATTTTAAATACGGGACTTGTGCCCATAAATGAAGTGTTCCCACCATGGGTGCACAAAATGGTTTTTATAAACTTTTCTAATTTCCTAAACCACTATATATGTCATAAACTGAGTTACTGCTAATACTTATAGTCCATATTACCTAGAAAAATCTAACCTAACCATTTTTCAAACGATTATGTAGTTTCAAAGATTGCAACATGTTCATAGGCCAGTCTGCAAATAGTTAGATGTCACCCAAAATTTTCAGTCCAGGATAAGCTAGCACTTGTGCAACACTGATACAGGGTCTTGAGACATTACAGTTAGTTTGGGTTGTGTCAAAATCAATTGCTGACTTTGCAGTTGACTTTTACGATGTTGAGCTGTGCATAAAAAAGTTTTGTCTTACTATTATGATATTGCCTCCCAAACAACTGTTAAGCGATCGGAAAGTTCATATTTAACTTTTCCATGGAAATCTTTTGACTATGTATATATGAACAGCACATACGTGTGGATTATATGATGTACTCTTCTCAAGTAGTCATTGTATCAGTTGTTTTGAATTTATGGATATTGTTGACTTCAAACTGGTGCTGCGTTACGCACTTGTTGTTTACTCTTTTGATGACTATCTCAAGAACTTGAATGTGTGCATTGTTTACAGCAACAGTCTTCTGCAAATAGTGTCTAAAAAGTGCTGTAACTTCAATCATTATAGTGTTTGTATTGACAGTAAATACGGAAAAAAGTCACACTGTTCGGAAATTTATTTAGTGTATTTAGTGAATTCCTAGAAGTCAATTTACAATTATTCTACAACATTTTAATAATTGAGATTCCAAGGACTTAATGTACAGTGCAGGTAGGCACTGGTACACCTTTTTTTTAGTCAAGTTGAACCATAAATTTCTTTTCTTCTGAATCTGATTCAATGCCTGCTCAATAGTTATCTGATATACCCATCTAACATTAAGAATTCTTCTGTAGCACCACATTTCAGAAGCTTATATCGTCTTCTCATATGAACTATTTCTTGTCCACATTTCACTTCTGTACAAAGCTACGCTCCAGATAAGTGCCTTTAAGAAAGACTTCCTCATTTAACTCAACTATGCTCTATTTCCCTTTTGTTGATGTTCATCTTACAACCCCTTTTCAAGGCATTATTTGTATTGTTCAACTGATCTTCCTATTCATTTTCCATTTTTGTAAGAATTACAGTATCATCAGCAGGTGCAGAAGAGCCTCCAGGTAATGCTGGAGAGGGGTGGTGGTGGTGGTGGTGGTGGTGGTGGTGGTGGTAGTGTTGGGGGGGGGGGGGGGGGGGGGACACCTGGTGTAAACTGCAGACTTGCATAACAGACACCACATCGATGGAGAAACCAGTTTTAAATGTTTCACACATCCACTTCTGTCGAGTCCTGCAAGCTTTAGTTTTCTGCCAGACACTTTGCTGTGAGCAATGCTAGGTGGCATAACTGTTTCTTTCCCAGACTGTGTTGCGGCTATTCTAGAGGCAGTACTGTTTGGTTCACTCTAGTCCGCAGCAATATTTACTAAGAATTGACAGGGATTGTGTTTGCCCTCTTTGCCACCACATGTATACAGATTTCATTACCTCCATACTTTTCTACTTTGCCTATCATCCCTCCTTTCTGTGTGACACACCTTTTGATGTGATGTGTACTGTAATTAAGGTCTGAGCATATTACTTCCAATGTTTATACCCTGACTATCATAGGTACTTGTGGCAACGTGCCTTATGTTGATGAGGTCTCGACAATGCAGCACTACAGGTAGACTAAAGTGAGAGGTTGTGGGTTGCGACAGTTGAAGTGTGCAAGGGGAGAAAAGGCGCTGATGGTGAGGAGGGAAAAGCAGCAGAGGCACACAGGATAGGAATGCAGCACTGGTGACGTCATTCTGGTTGCAGGTGAGCGGAGTTGTGTGCAGCGTGCAGTTATGTGGAAGGGTGGATTGGAGGAGGAGATAGCATAGAGGAAGAAAGATTCTGTGGAGAAGAGGATGTGAGTGGAGGATAAGATCAGTCAGGGTAACAAGACGGGGGCAGAGACTAGTATGGGGCAGGGGCTCATGAAGAATGAGGCCAGGAGGATTACAGGTTTGAAGGGTGTGTGGCAGGGGCAGCAGATATCTAAGAAATTTGGAGAAACTCACATTGTGGGGAAGGATCCACATGACATGGGTTGTGAGCATGTTGCACAGCTGGACACAGGAATATGTATTTATGTGTGCATTTGTACTGTGTAGCTCTGGAGGGGGACTCATACGAAAGTCAGCAATGCTCTCACTTCATTTATAAACCTACCAATGAGTTAGCACCTCAAGTACTACTGTGGCGTTCAGACAGTCGTTTTTCCCTTGTGCGATCCGCGAGTGGAACAGAGAGGGGGGAGGGGGGGGTGGGGGAGGAATATGACTTTGGTGTGAATTGTGCCCTCCGCCACACACCACTAGTATTGGTCAACACTTTTTTCTTGTGTGTGTGTGTGTGTGTGTGTGTGTGTCTCTCTCTCTCTCTGTACTGACGAAGGCTGTGGCCTAAAGCATATGTCAAGTGTCTTTTAATTGTGCATGTCTACAATCTAACGTTATCTCCTTTGTAGCAATCTACCTTTTTCCTACATTGTTGATATTCCTACCTGGACTTTCCATCTGCCTGTTAAGCAGATGCAGACACTACAGACAGTGCTGCATATGGTTTCCATGGCTCCTGACATGTCCTTTGCAGTGAATCACACGCTGTTTGAAATACGCTTGTCTCCATTTGGATTGCATCACACAATCCTGTAATGTGCATGATTTTGATGGGTTGGGCATACACCAATACCTTTAAATGTTCCCTTAGAAGTCCAACAGATTCAGGTCCAGTGAATGGGGAGGACCAAACTGTCACCTGTGGATTGTTGCAGTGAGGTATTTTCACACTATCCATATTATACAAGTTGTCGCCCTGTTGTCATAAACCCCAGTCACTGTCTTTCTGCAAGAGTAACATCATCCAACTGCACTACTAATTCATTGTGCAGAAATGAACGATACACAGCACCTGTTGATCTGTTTGGTAACATGTATGGCCTTATGAGTCTGTCACCGACAATTCCTGCCCATACATTGATACTAAAGGGATCCTGATGATCCACCTCCATGACTGCTTGAGAGACTTTTTTAAACACCCTGTATTTATAGGTTAATAATATTGTGCCTGTATTGATGAATGAATTCAACAGACTTCATTCCACTTTTTTTAAGTGCCCTATACAAATCATGATGTATGTCTACAATAACAGTATAAATCTGAATTGAACCCAGAGGTGTTCTCAGCTGGCCTAAATGAAAATCACTTTTTGTGATAAAGGGGAGACTTGGACTGGAATCCCAGTTTGGCACAAGAACATGCAAAGATTAGAGTAATAGAGAAACAGCAGTGGTAAACCGTCCTCCCTTGCGCTGGCCTACTTGTAACGAACCAGCATTGGCTTGAAAAGTTTACAATGTGTATGAAACATTGGGCTGTCATACTTGAAATACTCAAACAATGAAATGTCATCTGCAACAGCTTTTCTAGCATTGTGTATGAAGTTGCTATCTGTCTGAACATATGGCTCCAAAGCTAAATGGCAATAAGACACAAAATTATGAGACAGAATGGCTGGCCAGCACCTGCCTCCAGGATGCAAGATTGCTAGCACAGTTGGTGGATAGTAGTAATCACATCTCTTTGAACTAGTTATTACTTCCTCCGGAAAGAATGAGATACATGTAGGAGAAAGTTGAAAAGAGGTAGAGGTCATCCAGTTCCTAGATTGACAGGATCCATGTAATACTTAAATATTGTCACACATACCTTATTTTTTCATTATTTAGCTTCTTAATTAAAATTTGTAATTGAAAATTTTTGATTGTGCTGAAAGTTATGTGAATATATCATACGAATATTGTATTACACTTGGAAAGGGTCGATTTATGCTACATATTGTAGTGAGGGGAAGGATCACTGTAGCTGTGTGGTGCAAAGGCACCAGAGGAAAAGCGAGGTGACGGGGGCAATCGAGATGGTGCACAAACAGTTGGATGGGAGCCGTCTTAACATGTAGTCAGAGTGAGGTTAACTGGTATGTAATGAGTCACAGGCGATGTTATGTCATGAAATCATGAGGTAGCTTGCTATTAAAAAATCTCTTTGGGTTGCATTGTTCATGTAGACTGCTCACTGTGTAACTACTACTTGCATGACAGTGAACAGGGTCTTGAGGCTTCAGGCTCAGTCTTCGCTGCTTCTACCAGCTAAAAAAATAGTTTAAGAATTGCAGCTACTGTGCTTAACGAACTCAAAGCATCGTCATCTTAAACACACACATATTGTACCTCCGTACAGTAGTTCATTCCATATTACATCCAACTCTGAATCAGAAAGTACATCTGTTTTCCCTACAGTTTCATCCATCTCAATTGATAACCTCCTGTGAGCTAACCGGAACTCCACTTCTCTCGTGATGCCACTGGAATTGTCATGAGCTGTAAGACTCCTGGGTCCACAGTCAGTCTCCTATGTGGAACACTGGTGGCACAGAATGACTGCCTAAATGGCAAATATACCACTGGGAAGTTGACTCACCACCCATTGTCCGATCTTACAGATGTGCCACATTCAGCCCTCCTCATGTCATGTGCACAAAAAAGCAGAAAATTTCCTGCCCAATATACCGACCATATAACTACTAATAAGAACACTTACTAGAAGTCATAGTCCTTGGAAGGACAAAGAAAGTAATGTATCACTTTCTCTGAAATGATCTGTTACATCTCATATCCCCCCACTTGGAGGATGTTGTGACAATTTTATCATCTTAATAACTAAAATATTCTTATTTGTTTTTTACATGACTTAAGACTCAACCTAGCAAACAAAGATAATATTTCTTTCATTTATACTATTTACAACTTACTTCCTAAAATAAACTTGCAACATACCACCGCATAGCCTGTTGAAAGTCCTTTAAAAACAGGGTAGCTATCTTTTAGAATCTCGTACCATTTTATTTCTGTTTCAGTCTTTACAAATTACAAGTGCATTACCCACACAGTCTCAACCTTTGCCTATTATTATTATTATTATTATGTTTTGAACGTCCTCTTTCGTTAAACGTCTCTTGACTATAATTTCTTTACCTATGCTATCTCTACACTATACTTATTTTGATGTGTGTGGCTGAGCCCCAACAAGAATGTCTCATCCTCAATACTTCAGTTCTTGTTACTAGTCCTTTACCTTAATTTACTCAATAATTCTGTAAGTATAGGGTTTTCAGTTACTAACATCCGTATTACCCTCTTTAGCAGTTACTTTTACATATGCCACACACAGTTAAGATATACCCCACTAAATACAACAGCAGAGCAGTTGAATGAGAGAATGTTTACTTCTTGTTTGCATTTCCATAATACATTTAAAATTATATGTGGACTATTGTTCAACAAGGTGGTCACCAAACTATTGCAGGTTTATACCCTAGCTTATACATAGTCATTTAATACGAAGGCTATTCGGAAAGTGAGGAACAATCGGTCGCAAAATGGAAACCAACGTGAAAATCTGACGAGGATTTTCACAGACGTTTTGGGCAGTGTCTCTAGTATGCCCATCGATCACATCAAGATGCTCTTTTCAGTTGCGAGTGGTGTTCGAGTAAAGGCGCCTAGAACAACAATGTCTCCCGCCGAGGAGGAGGGCCTGCTGAGAGGCTTCACGTTAATGAATGCTGCCCACCTAACACAACTGCCACGCACTTCCTTCTTCGCGGCAATTCTCAGCCGCACTCTGTAGGGGCAGTGAATACCCTCCTGCAGCCTTTTCGATCGGATGTGTTCGATTGCCCACAACACAGTCTTAATTGGCTCCTCCTGAGTATCATTTCTGATCACACGAAACGCTGGATACGAAGACATTTGAGCACAGGCTATGTGCTATAGACCAGTGTAGAGAATTATCAGAAAGCACAGGTGGCTGCCTTCTATGACGATGGCATTGGAAATTTGGTATAACGTTTCGATGAATGTCTAAGTTGGAGTGGCAAAGAAAACAGTTTTGATTTTCACTGTGGTTTCCATTTTACAACCAATTGTTCCTTACTTTCCAAACAACCCTTGTACTTTCTTTCACAATGCTTCTGTCATCATGTCAGAGGAGCAACATGCTGTTAGGTGCTTGCAACTTACACCTCTATAATACTTGTAAATCATGAAACTCAAGCCACTGGCATCTTTGGTCATGCTCACATTTTATCCATCACCGCTCTATTTCACATATGTGCAAAGTAAAGTTTCAACTCTCTTAACCATTGCCCTTGAAGCTAAAAACAGAAAACTGCTTTGCAATGTTGCCTTATGAAACTGATTAAAAGGATCTGTGACTAGAATGCACTGCTGACCTTACGATGTGACAATGTGTGTTGCTCTGTGTAGCATTGTCTGTCAGGAACACATTGCTCTCTTTCGATGGTAATTGCTAATAGTTGCAAGCAAGAATACATGAGTGTAAAAAATATATTGTACTTCTATAACCATTGGAGAGTACACTGTTTGATTCAGATGAATAACTTTTGCTTGCATATGTGTAATCATGCATAGTAATGTTCCTACCCACACTAGAATGACAACAAATTAGTGTTTCCTTCATTCTGCTTCCTTCTAGTTTCTCATGCTCAATCAAGTGTTGTAATGGAGTCACTCTTGTATTTTGAAAATGGGACAACGTAAAGTGATGACTTGTGAAGAATTTGTGGCCTTAAAATGTCCATCTGACAGTGAAGATGGCCTAGGTTAAGCCATAACTGTAAACAATCTGGAATCTGCAGAAAGTGATAGCGAGCCTGAGATTACCAGAGGGCACACAAAATTCTAATATTTTTTTGGAGGATGACAGTAATGAACTTGTTGCTGCTATATTGGTATTACAAGTTTCTGAAAAACAACCAAAGATACAGAAAAAGCAAATCATTTAGAAAAAACTAAGGGCTTCATTTCATAATGCCCGGGTATTGGAGTATTTGGAAATGTGATTCGCCTCTTAAATGAGATTCCAAGGGACTGTAACTACAAGGTCTATTTTGACATATTACATTGCTATAGATGCAGTTGTATACCTAATTCAAGGTAGAGATTCAGTATGTAGGCATGCTCCAAAGGAACAGAAAACAGAGCTGTAAAATGCAAAATTGAAACGACCAATAGAAAGAAGTATACAGGTATTCTGAGTAACACACTGCTACTGTTGGCAAAGTGGACTTTTCCTCCATTTTGTCTAAAGACAACAGTATTGTCTATTTTCTGTCTGCTTTCATCATTGAGCTGCCAAAATCTGAAATGAATAGGCTTGACAGAAAGAAGAGGGAAATGTAAATTTATTAGACAGTAACTTTGGCAGATGTCATTTAAAGACTAGATCCAAATACTGGTTTTTAAATTTGTTTTTCTATTGGACTGATGTAACTGTAATAAATTTGTTGATTTTCTACAGAAGGTTAGTCACAGGGGGAGAAAAAGAACAGCAGACATGTCAATAAACCAGTAGTTTACAACTGAATTGGCTCAAACTCTGTCAGATTGGTCCCGGAGCAAAAACATGATGTAGACAAGCTAGCACATATTCAAAAGAGATGAACAGGGTTAATGTAAGGGGTCATCATTATCTCCAAAGGATATAAGGTTGGAACCTTTTAATCAATGAAAATTCCGGAATGAGAAGAGAACAATGTGCAAATGTTGTAACTGTTTAACATGTGTGAGAAGTGAACAGTAAACCTATGTTTAAGTAAAGCCAAAAACTGCTTTCTTGGATTCCACAGTAGCTAAAAGAGATGTGCTACCCATCCATTTTCAACAGTACTATTAATTCTACCATAACTGTTGTTCATATGATGTTTAGGACTGTGTTTATACACTTAAAAATGTGTATTAAAGATGTAACTTTCACACAGATTTGTGAAAGGGCAAAGTGTTATATATGAGTGAATTTGGCGAGTTTCACACAGTTTGGCGTAAACGCAAAGTGTAAATAAATATATTTTTCAGAATTAAAAAAAGTCCCAGTCTGACAAATTTTCTCATGTCAGCAATAGGGAGTACATCTACACCTAACACAGCCAAAGGCAATGTATTCACATTCAGTGAATTTGTTTAGAAAATTTCCCATTTCTTAAAAGAAATGGTGTTCTCAAGAAAGAGCAGAATGAAAGGTTAAACTTGTACTTCCAATGGCATGCACAAATCTGTGATGTTCCTTTACTTTACTATCCTGGAGAACTTATATTTTAAAGGCAAAAAATAGTATCTTATTCCTGGCAAGAACTGTCCCAACACCTTCTGCAGAAAGGTACTTCCTAATCAATCACGTATTTTTATTGTGGTAGTGTCCCTCTCATACTGACTTTCACTCCAAGCCTGATATAGGTCACCCCTTTACTGGCTTATTTCCTAACACACTTTAATTTCTAGGAATTACAATTTACCACACAAAATGAAGTATCTTCTTACTTTCCTGATTATTTTCTTGAGGTAATTTCTTCTTTAGGTAGAATCTACACTGGACTATTGAGCCTACTTATTGGCAGCAGCTACCATTCTCCTCTTCACTAGAAATCCTATGCCTATACCTTACTCTCAGGTGCTTGTGTGAACATTAGTTAACTCACCTTCTCTTCCCCTAATTATTAAATATGATGGCACAAACATTGATCTGCAATAAGTCACTCTCAAATGTAGAATATAGGTTTCACTTTTACATGTAACATATTATCGTATGTACCAGGTACTGGTGGAAAGTATATAATCTCTACCATCAATTCTTAAAGGTCAGTGGCATTAATAATGAGATGCTTGCATATTGAGGACACAGTAATGTAGTTAGTTTTAAGAGCCTAAATGTAACTATGCCATTATGCTGTGTATGACTAGTAACTTTAATGCTCAATATCCAATGTAGCAATATGTGACTGTAAAAGTAAATTTTTAAAAAAAAAAAGTCTTATCTAAATAATTTAGGTTGTCCTCTTGGCCAGTCAATGGGTTTGCGATAATGCTTACATGCACAAAATAAATATTTTTTGATTACTCCCAGACTTATTTCAATGGCCATTATTCTGTTTGTTTACTTTACAAAATTTACTTTTATTTCTTCCCTGGAACTTGGATGCATTATTTGCTGCCCAGCAATTTTTGCCAAATGTTTAATCCGGGTGCTCTTTATTTTGCATATCCAAACCATTCTCAAATGTTAACAGATCTTGTATCTTTGTCCACCCCAGTACCAGAACTCTTCTCATATGATATGGTAGTCTTTGTACCAATACTTTAATGAAATGAGTCTTCTACTGGGTTAACTGAATACAGTATTTAGATATTGTCAAATGCCATTCTCTATACTATACCCCACGTGCTATCAAATAACTCTGATATTAACTTCCCCTTGTGTAATGTGAGACCTATATTTCTTCTTGAATTTCTCTTGGCAATCATCCCAGGGTTTAAATTCTCCCAAATGTACCGTTTCCCTCTCAGCCATGTCCCTGTCCCAGTAATGGAGAGTGAAATCTATCTCCTCTGAATCCTCCCACTGATTACGTAATGATCTAGAAAATATTCAACAAATACATTGAGTGTACCTCTCCATCTGTTTTAAATTTTGGAAATTGTTTAGACAAATTTCCCAATTCCTGATTGCAGCTCGTCGATTAGCTCCCCTGTCAGTCCAATTAGTCTTTGAAATTACCCTTCGTTTTTAACTAAATCAAATGCAGGATTAGCTGTACTTACAGTTAAGCAATGTCCTCTTGCAGCATCTGCTCAACTACATGCTGCGGGAGTGGGAGGGGTAGCAAGGATAGCAGGCAGGACATTTCTCATTTCAGGGCATGACAAGAGGTGGTTAAAACCTTGGCAGAGAACGTAAATTAGTTGCTCCAGTCCTAGGTGGTACTGAATTATGAGAGATGCTGCTCTGTGGCCAGACGGTGGCACTTTGGGAGGTAGTGGGAGACTGGAAAGATAAGGCACAGGAGATTTCCACTCTGCTGCAGAGTGAAAATCTCATTCTGGAAACATCCCCCAGGCTGTGGTTAAGCCATGTCTCCGCAATATCCTTTCGTTCAGGAATGCTAGTTCTGCAAGGTTCGCAGGAGAGTTTCTGTAAAGTTTGGAAGGTAGGACACGAGGTACTGGCAGAAGTAAAGCTGTGAGGACAGGGTGCGAGTCATGCTTGGGTAGCACAGTTGGTAGAGTACTTGCCCGCGAAAGGCAAAGGTCCTGAGTTCGAGTCTCGGTCCAGTATACAGTTTTAATCTACCAGGAAGTTTCACAGGAGATTTGTTTTTGTACAAGGTTGTGATGGTAATTACCTGTAAGACTTCAGTGAGACCCTCGGTATATTTCAAGATGAACCACTCGTCACTGCAGATGCGATGACCACGGTTGACTAGGCTGTATGGCTGGATGCAGCTGTTGAAGTGGAGGTATTACTGTGGTTAGTAGAGCTGATATGGATGGAGGTACTGATGTAGCCATCTCTGAGGTGGAGGTCAGCATCTAGGAAGGTGGCTTGTTGGGCTGAGTAGGACCAGGTGAAGTAAATGGGGGAGAAGTTGTTGAGGTTCTGGAGGAATGTTGACAGGGTGTCCTCACTCTCAATCCAGATCACAAAGATGTCACCAACAAATCTGAAACAGGTGAGGGGTTTAGGATTCTGGTGTTTATGAAGGATTTCTCCACTTTCACAGCTACCACCCATTCCATATCAAGAAGTCCCTTCTATAAAGCTTAGCCACATGCGGTTGTCAAATCTGCGGTGATGAACGGTCCCTCTTGAAATACATTGAGGGTCTCACTGAAGCCTTCACTGACCATAATTATCCTCCCAACCTTGTACAAAAACAAATCTCCAGTGTCTGACCTTTCCAGTCTCCCACCACCTAACAAAGACCTACTGTCCGCCCACAGAGGAGCATTCCCCTTGTAACTCAGTACCACCCAGGACTGGAGCAACTTAATTACATTCTCCGCCAGGGTTTGGACTACCTCTCGTCTTGCGCCGAAATGAGAAATGTCCAGCCCACTATCCTTTCCAGCCCTCCCACAGTGTTATTCTGCTGTCCACCGAACCTACACGATACACTCGACCACCCCTACAAGACTCCTGCTCTCAACCCCTGCAATAGACCTACATGCAAGTCCCATACATCCCCCCACCACCTCCAGTTCAGTCACAAACATCGCCTATCACATCAAAGGCAAGGCTACCTGTGAAACCAGTCATGATCTACAAGGTAAGCTGCTACTATTGTGCTGCATTCTATGTGGGCATGACAACCAACAAGCTGCCTGTCCGCACGAATGGCCACCGACAAACTGAGTCCAAGATACAAGTGGACCACCATGTTGCGGAGCAAGCTGCAAAACATTTCAATGACTGCTTTACTGCCTGTGCCATATGGATCCTTCTCACGAACACCAACTTTTCTGAAATTCGCAGGTGGGAACTTTCCCTGCAATACAGCCTACATTCCCGTAACCCTCCTGGCCTCAATCTTTGTTAGTGTCCTTAGCCATCCAAGTCCTTCTCTGTTCCCATTTCAACACTGCACAGCCTTCATTCCACCATCACATACTGTCCTTTTACTTCTGTCCTTTTCTGCTATCCCCGCTCCCCACCTCTCCCCTGCCCTCTGTCCAACCTGCAGCACTTCACTGTCTGCCACCCCTACCCTACTATCCATGCCTCTCCCTCCCCTGCCCCTGCCACCTCCTTACCACCACCCATTTGCCACTCCCATCATGCACTGGTGCTGCTGCCTGAGACTGCGGTGTCTGCTGTGTGTGTGTGTGTGTGTGTGTGTGTGTGTGTTCGTTTTTGACAGTCTTTTTGTTGTGCCTATCTGTGACTCAGCATCTCCGCTATATTGTGAGTAGCAAATTTCCTCTCCATAATATTGTTACATTCCATCCTGGATTAGAGGGAACTGTGCTGATATCTGTATTACAATCTCTATCAAATGAAGTCCAATAACTTATCCATAATTTAGTTAATGCTTCCACAGTTGAGATTATTTTAATCATAATGAATCTGACAGGTACATTTTTAAGTAAACATGATTAGTATTAGCACAATGCCCCTTATGAATGGACATTATTGTAGAAGTATACCAACTGGAGAAGTATTGCAAGCACTCTGAATGACCTGTTGACCTTCCCTGACTTCTTTCCTTGACGGAGGAGGAACATTTAGTTCTAAAAGCTAGAATTACTATTTTCTACTCTAAGTGTTTCTGTTAGCTGTCTCCTTGTAATTTAACAGTTTTCTAAGTTGACTTTTTCTAAATCTTTGGATCACAAACACCAGTGAAGTTACCTCAATTTAATTTCTTCTCTCAATGAAACTTAGATGATACACATGTATATCGGAATGAATACAAGGGTTTGTGTGAATCGAGTATCTCCTAAGCTGTAGTTTGCTTTCATACAAAATGACTGACAAAATTGGAGTGAGTGTGTTCCAGTTCAATGGTGAAAATTAATCTTTTGGAAGCACACATTTGGAGTTACTGCCAAACATATAAACTCTGATTTATTGCTATCAATAAATTACAGCCATGTATTGAACATGTCTATAAATACTTCTGTTTAAATTTTTTTTTTCAAAGCTCTTTGCATTCTATCCTTTTTTACTTGATCACTTTGGTATAGCTTTCATTGCTTTTGCCTGGGAAAAGGGTATATTGAAGTTATTGCATTATAAAACAAACACTGGAAGACCAAAAATAATTTATTAATAGTTAAAATGTGTTCTTTTTTAAAAAAGCATAACGAAAGGTGTGACAGATGAGAAAGATGATTGATGATCCACCTATGAACCCCTGGAACAAAAAGAAAGGAGAATGTTAGCAAATGTTAAAATAACAGGAAATTGTCAAAATAACGGGTACATTATAGTGAAAACATTTCACACTATCTTCAGCTGTCTTTAGTGTATTATTTACAGATTTAATACAAAAAAAAAAAACACCTCTTACAACTGTTTACTTGTGTAAGGAGGAAATTTGTATCACATGCACTTAGCAATTCACATGGATGAAATCTGTGTCCAATTCTCTGCTTCGATCTGAGCAATGTTTGAGTTGGGTGACAAGACGACAACAACCACCACATAGTGCACACACAGGCAAGAAATGTGAACTATGGTATTAGCATTTTAGAATACAGATTATTTGTCAGAGTGCTTTACAAGTACGGAAGGATAAACCAAACAACAATTGATAAGAGATGGGCAGAGTTCCAAACCAAAGCTAAATTATCACCCTCAGAAGCACTGGCATATTCCAGTTCTGTAAGTGTTTATTGTGTGAAGGTTCAAACTTTAATCACAATGGCTAGTGTATTTCACTAATGGTGGTGGTGTCACTGTCTTCAATCCAAATAAAGATTATATGCAGCTATCTATGCCGTTAAATCCCTAGCAAGCCTCTTCGTCTTCAAATAACTAGTGTAACCCAATCCACTTCAATATGCTTACTTAATTCATCACTTGGCCTCACTAATATTTTTAACCCCCACCCCTCCACCCCATACTTCCAAAAATTACCAAGCAAACAATTCCTCAGCACCTCAAGATGTGTCCTATCAACCTATCCCTTCTTTTAGTCAAGTTGTGTCACATATTTCTTTTCTCCTCAATTCGATTAAGTATCTCCTCATTAATTATTTGATGCACTCATATAATCTTCGGCATTCTTCTGTTGCACCACATTTCAAAAGCTTCTATTGTCTTTTTCTCTAAACTTTCCACTTACTCTATAGCACCACATTTCGAAAGCTTCTATTGGCTTCTGTCTGAACTGCTTACCATTCACTTCTCCCTTCCATACAAGGCTACACTCCACACAAATCTCCAGAAATTCCTCTTTCACCAAAATGCTTTTTTACTATTGCTAGTTTGCATTTTATATACTCCTCTTTTGCCATCACAAGCTATTTTGCTGTCCAAATAGCAAAACTCATCTACTACATTCAGTTTCTCATTTCCTAATCTATTGCCCTCAGTGTCGCCTGATTTAGTTTGACTTCATTGCAATATCCTAGTTTTATTTTTGTTGATGTTCTTGTTATAGCCTCACTTCAAGACATTATTCAATCCATTCAACTGCTCTGCAAAGTCCTTGCTGCATGAGAATTACAATACTGTCAGTAAATCTCAGTTTTTATTTCTTGTTCTGAACTTTAATTCTCTCTAAATTTGTCCTTTGTTTCCTTTACTGCTTGCTCAATATGCAAGTTGAGCAAACACTGGGGATAGGCTATAATCCTATCTTACTCTCTCCTCAGCCAGAGCTTTCCTTTCACATCCCTAGACTCTTTATAATTGCAATCTAGTTTCTGTAAAAATTGTAAGTAACCTTTTGCTCCCTGCTATCTACAGCATTTCAAAGAGTATGTTCCTGTTAACATTGTCAAAACCTTTCTGTAAATCTACAAATGCTATAGATGTTGGTTTGACTTTCTTTAACCTATCTTTTAAGACAAGACATAATGTCATTATTGGTTCACATGTTCCTACATTTCTCTGAAACTCAAACTTATCTTCCCGGACATCAGCTATCAGTTTTCCCATTCTTCTGTAAGTACAGGGCGACACACAGGAGACGGACAGTGTTTAATGAAATAATACTCAGCTAACTTTAAAATTAATGCATGTTTATTTACAGAAAATCAAAGCTCATTATTTGCCATTTTAGTTAAAGTTATTTGTGAAAAATAAAATCGTCAAGGTGATGTCCATCATCGCAAATTCAGGACTCAAGTCTCTTCTCAAAATCCTCCATCACACGGACTAAAATCTTTGCAGGGTTGGCAGCAATTTCTTGAATGATTGCATTCTTCAACGTGTCCAAATTTCGTGATTTGTGATTATAGAGACAGTTCTTAACGTACCCCCCACAGAAAAAAGTCACATACTGACAAGTCGGGAGACCAAGGAACATTGCCAAAATGTTAGATAATCCGGCCAGGAAACCTGCGTCTAAGAACTGTCATTGAAGTGTTTGCGGTGTGCGATGTTGCCCCATCCTGCTGGAACCAAATGCGTTTTAAAGGGATTTGTTGTCTTCTTAGTTTTGGTTTCAAGAATGTTTCAAGCATACGAATGTAATGAACCGAAATAACAGTAACTTTGGCCCCATTCTCTTCAAAAAAATAAGGTACAATAATGCCAACAGAGCCAAGAGCACACCAGACTGTTACTTTTTCTGGGTGTAGAGAACACTGGTGGATAAGGTGTGGGTGCTATGGAGCCCAGTAACGTAGGTCTTGCTTATTCACGGTCTCGTTTAAATGAAAATGAGCTTCATTGATCATCAATAAAATTTCATTTTCACTCAATCCCAAAATCACTTTCCTTAAGTTGTTGGACAATGAGCATTTTGTAGGGATGGAATTTTAATTCTTTATGCAAAATTCATCCAACCGATTCACGATTGATTCATAACTCACTAGCATGACGTCTAGCTGACCGCCCTGGGCTTCTGACTACTGCTTCCCTTACCCTTTCAACATTTTCTGGTGTCGTTACTCTGTGTCTCGATCCAGGGTGCTTCTTATCCAGTATGTTTCCTGTTGATCTGAAGTTTTCCACCCATCTGAGGATAGCGTTACAGCTCGGAACAGCTCCATGTTGACCAACATTAAACCGCGCAAGAAACAATCGCTGCGTAGCAATAATAGACTTGCCATTTTTCACAAAACTGTCATAGACAAACACTCAACGTTGCAAGACCCACTGCTCGATAGTGACTGAGTAAATGAAATGGTATCTCGTGTGGATCAGAACTATCCCCACCACGACCGCCTCCCACGACGGTGCCCTCAGTACTATGCAGTTCAAAACCGTCCGTCTCCCGTGTGTCACCCTGTAATCCACGTCAGTATTTTGCAAGCATTAATTGTAATATTCACACCTGCAGGGATCTACCTGAATTGGAATCATTATTTCGTCCTTGAAGTCTGGGGGTATTTCGTCTGTCTCATATGTTGCACAAGAGGTGAAGTAGCTTTGTCATGGCTGTTACTTCCACATTCTCTTTCACTAACAAGGGGTACATATTCTTTCTGCTCGCTGACATCTAACCACCTGCATAAGTATTTAATAAACAACCTACCCATTGCAGAGCAGCTTCCTCCACACAAAGATTAATGCCACCACTCAGTAAAGAAATTTTCAGGAACCCAGGGGTTGATGTTAATTCATAAATTATTTAATATTTCTGCCACTACTGCATAATACAAATGCAGAGGAATGATGTAAATTATTTTCTCAGACTGACTATTGTGTCTCATTCCATTTAGTTCTCAGCTTTCATATTCTATTACCTACTACAGACTATATCAACTTAATTTTTGTTTACACACTGCTGACACTAGACATTAAAAGTTATTATCACGGAGTGCGGGGAGGATCAAGGCAATCAGACCAAATTTACTTTGGCTTATATCGTGATACAAAAAGTTGTAAACTTACACAATGATGTTATTGATGGGTATGTGGATAAGCTTCACAAAGAATCCAATGAATCCCATTATGCAGAAACCAATTGCTGTGGCAACTGCAATCTTCTGGAACTCTGAAATTAATCCAGAAATGTGCAATCAGATGACACTTCAAGCTAATTCAAATACTAAATTACAAACCACCCTTAAAACAAGAACTATAAAAAAAATGGAGGCAAATTTGCAAATCACACCTCACAGAAAATGTTTCATGTTGATTTGCAATGACACCGAATTTCATATTTTTTTCTGAAAGTGTTCCACCAAAAAAAAACTTTTGTTAGTTTCAGTTATCTTTTGAACACCCAAACCACTGAATGCTGCTTAGTTTCTGGGTGATATAATATGCTTTTCTCCATAATGAAAATAAGTCACAAGTAGCACAATTTTTTTTAAAAAATTTTACTTTTGTTGTTGCAGCATATTAATCTTATCTTCAGAAGTTTGATACGGGCTTAAATCATCGTTTCATTGGCTGTTTAGCACCTGACCTAACGTATAACTGTCTTTTTACATGCTTATGTTAAACACTTTACACGGTTTTAAAAGGGTCTATGGATGCAAGCACTCCTATCTCATATATAAGCGTGATCATTTCACTTAAGTTATCAATCTGTTGGTTGCTGCTCATTGCATATAAAGGATATGCAATGCAGTAAAATGGGTATGATACAGTGTGGTAAGCAAGTAAGTAAGTAAACCATAAATTATTTAAAAAGTAATGACAATAACTATCAATACATTTATCCCACTGAGACAAGATAGGCAATGCTTTTGTGGAAAAGTATTTGCAGTTGGCTATGGAACCATAATTGTTCCCTGGTGTGCACCTCTTTGTCTGAAGCAAACAAAGTCACAAATGTCTTTCTCAAGGCTCCAAAAATATGAAAATTGTGTGGAGAGATTAGTATTGCATGGGATATGTGCAAGGGCTTCCAGAGAAAATTATGTGCCATAGTCAAAACAGCCTTGGCAACATGTGGAAAGGCATTATCCTGCCACACAGAATAATGCTGTTTGTCAACATTTCCTGGGCATTTGGACGCGATGGTGCTGCAGAAGTTTTGCTAGGAAGCCTTTACACATCCTCCACACACTCCCAATCTCTCACTGCGATTTCCATATTTTTGGCATGCTGGATAAAGACTTTTTTGTTGTCAATTTGCTTCAGACAAACAGGTGCACACCTGGCAATCACAAACATATTTCCATAAAGGCACTGACCATCTTCTTTCACAGTGGGATAAAGATCACTTCTGAAATAATAATTACTTTGTTTTCCATATGCCTTATGTTCATTTGACAGCCTCTTGCACTTTTTGCAATGTGCCACAGTTTACTATTCTTTAACAAAGGTATATGATTTTTCTAATTTTCACCTAATGTAGATTCATGTCTAACAAACTTTATTTTAATGATTCTCAACTATTATTCATTTGTTTTTAACAATCTTTTACATATTTTTTACTTATTTACTGTAGGATACTTATAATCTGACCCTTATTTTATGTTGGCTGACCTATGATTCAAGATTGTATCAAACTTCTGAAGATAACAGATTAACCTGTTGAAAATGGTAGACTGAAATTAAAAATTTTTATGCAACTGAGAACTAATTTTTATTTTGGTGAATAATACACACTGCAGCTGCTGAACAATTTCTATGAACAAATCAAAAATATATAGAACTTTTTGTCACCTGTTACAATGATTCATAAGAATTTTTCATTTCCACAACCAAAATTTTTTAGTTTCAGTCAATTTGTGCAGAATCAATTACGAACATGCCTTTTTCATTAATTCAAAATCAACTGTAATGTCCTCCAATACAAATGGGGCTCCATCCATCCCACATCAAGTTGCTGATTCTGAGTGTTACAAAGGGCATCACTGTTTTCTTTTTGGAACAATGAGTGATTTTGGTTGAATTTCACAAAATTCATCGCTGACAGAAGCAAAAAGAAATTCTGGAAACCAATGGTCAGCTATCTTTTCTGGAGGTCACTGATTACCAAAAGTTGAACAAAGCAATTTGAGGCACTTGTTTGGACAGGCCTTTACAAAGAATGTAAAAATGTCGTCCAGTTTTTCACAACACTTGTTTCTTGAAGTGCTCACTGTACACAAACTATTGGACCAATGTCTGAGCTGTCATTGTTTTAACGGTCCCCTCCCTCCAAATCAACCAACCAATCATTGTCTTAACAACAAAAAACAATTTTCAAAATGATGAAAAAAAACTTTTCAAAATAATTTGTGGTTGGTTGTCGTTTCAATAATCTTTAATCGTATAGCAGTCAAGGAGTTCATCGGCATCTATCGCAAATAGAAATGGTACCCCTGACACTGTCAAACTAGATTATGAATTGCAGTGCTGTAATATTACTCCGGAAATTTGCTCAACTGCATTCTTCCTGTTGACCCAGAAGATTTAAATCCCGAAAGAGGTTCTCGAACAAAGAACTTTCCAAACCTCTGAAGAAGTATCCTACGCTACACAAAATGCCCAGTAGTGAGAATCTGAGATGGATAATTTGGAGGAGGTAGAATTGCATCAGAATGGCCACTGTGCCAGTGAAGGGAAACTGGATCATGTGGAGCATTAGAAATAAACATTGCAACAGATGAGATTGAGGCAAATGTCAGAATATGGAACTATTACAGTAACTATGCTTTCAATCATTTATGGCCGTGGAGCAAGGAAGCATTGGATGTACCCCAATTTGAAGGTGAAAAACTTTGCTCCCCGGACACAAAAAAGTGCAGCGTTAGCCAACTTCAAGAAATGATTCAGTAGGATCAAATTAGTGTCTAATGAAGAGATCATCAATTTTACACAACCTAAGAATTGTATTGTAGAAAGCGACCACAGTGTGTGGCTGCCACGGTTGTACTGGCCTTGGAAACCAGAGACTGTGGTCACGTGTGTGTGAATTGTATTTGCATGTCTGCATGCACTGTTTGATTCTGATGAAGGCCTTTTTGGCTGAAAGTTTACTTGTTTGTAGTCTTTTTGTTGTGCTTATCTGCGACTCCACATCTCTGCTATATGGTGAGTAGCAATATATCCTTTTCATAATATTGTCATTATCCCATCCTGGTTTTTCCATTGTTTGATTCAACAATGCTTATGCTATTTTTGTGACCTAGATTGTATTTTTTTTTTGACTGAAAATATATCACAGTTGCTGGATTGGGGACACAGAGTGGGAGCATTTATAAAGTACACACAGAACATCGTATTAAGTTTTTCTACTTCCTATTTGAACTGCAGATGGTATGAGGGAAGAATTTCTACCAGCAAAGTGCCCTGGAAGCCTTTCCTGATGCGTACTGTCCTCCTAATGCCAACTTGCACTGAACAAAAGGAACACATTCTTTCTGATGCAACTTAGTACTTCTGCGGTAACATGAGATGGCAAAGGAAATCTACCTGTGAAAAGCATGGGAAGCTAACTATAAGAAGTGGATGCAGCTAAAATTAAGAACAGGGCAAGAGTTAATACATTAAAGAGAAGTTCTGGACTTCTTAAGTAATAGAACTCAGTAAGTTGTCCTCGGTGGTGAGTTCATCGGAGGTGAGGGTATCATCTGGAGTGCCCCAGGGAAGTGTCGCTGTTGTTTTCTATCTACATAAATGTCCTTTTGGATAGGGTGGATAGCAATGTGCGGCTGTTTGCTGATGATGCTGTGGTATACGGGAAGGTGTCATCGTTGAGTGACTGTAGGACACAAGATGACTTGGACAGGATTTGTGATTGGTGTAAAGAATGGCAGCTGACTCTTAGTGTAGCGCTTGACACAGTCACGTCGATTAAATATTTGGGGGTAACACTGCAGAGCGATGTGAAGTGGGACAAGCATGTAATGGCAGTTGTGGGGAAGGCGGATAGTCGTCTTCGGTTCATTAGTAGGATTTTGGGAAGATGTGGTTCATCTGTAAAGGACTGCTTTCACAGGTGGCCTTGCCCCTTGACAGGACAGGATAAGCCCTTGATGGGATTCGAGCAGAATGGAATGGGTGGGTTTAGCAGACAGGTCTTGCAACTGCACATTCAACAAGGCTGTGACCCCACACGGAAACGGACTGGGAGTAGGTGCGACTTACAGACAGACTAGAATACTCAGTAGATTAGCTGACTATTGGAATACCATTTGGGAGAGGTGAAAAGGATTGTGGGCAGGATCACCCACATCATCCACTGCACACAATCTCCCTGCCAGCGGCCAGAACTGCTCACCGGTACCACATGCCCATTTCGAGGAATTGCTGCCTCTCCCTCCCAGATGACAGTCACCCTTCCCCTACCCCACCCTCCCACCTCCTTTCACCCCTCACCCACTCCACCTGACAATCCCCTCATCATAGATACACTGTAGGGTGGGATGGGGACGGTGTGGCACACGGAAAGAGAAAGAGAGAGAGAGAGAGAGAGAGAGAGAGAGAGAGAGAGAGAGAGAGAGAGAGAGAGAGAGAGCTCTTAAAAAGTATTTGTCCCAAATATAGCAAAATTTGCCTTGGTCAGAGTAAGAGCTGGTCAGATTGATTAGCTGTTGGCTATAATCTGGAAATGTAATGTGTTCTGTAGAAAATGGAAGATTTGTTTTAACTATCTCATGAGACACAAGAAAAAAGGTGATGTGCCTTTAGCACAAAAACTGAAAACTGGCCTGGAGATTGCATTTAGGAAACTTATCTGTAGCATAATCTGAGGACTACATTAGGTGGGTAACATGACAGTTTGGTTCTGAGCTTGCAAACTTTGACTATACTTACCAAATAGGAAGGAATTACATTTTCCTGGAGACATACTAGTCTCAACTTTACCTTCGATAAAGATAGAAGCTGAAGCAATGAATTAAAATTTGTGCCACAGTAAGGACTTTAACCTGGGTCTCCTGCTTACCAGGCAGATTTCTAACCACTACAGCACCGTCACACTGTGGCTACAGCAGCTGCATGGGCTACCCTAGTCAAAAACCCTCCCTGGCACAAAACTTCAAACCTTTAGCCCACTTTCCCCTTCTTATATTGTCAGTATAGCCATGTCTCCAGCATTGGAATAGCACCTCAGCTTTGTACGTAATGGGGCAATGGACTAGTTACAGCTGCAGCTGTGGTAGCCACAATGCTGCACCACTGTACTGGTTACCACAACTGGTTGGTAAGCAGGCAACCCAGGCTCACTCCTAGTCATGTCACAAATTCACTGCTTCAGCTTCTGTACTTGCCAAACAGTTCAAGTAATGATTCCATACAAAATATTTAGATTTTAATTGTTTCTAACTTACAGTTATCGTTACACTAATGGCGATTAGGTCAGAACTCATTTCTATCACTTATTAGTTCTACTCTAGCTGCTGCAGATGACTGACCATGTTCGCAAATACTTTGCACACTGTGAAGTTGTGGTCATGTTTAGACATGAGTTGTTAACTTAAAATACTGTCATCCTATTTTACACTTTGTTCCTGTCATTTTCGAGCATTCTGGCAACCCCACAGTTTTTGATATTTTACGATGTGGAGTTTAACTCTCAAGAGTGCTACAAAATATATCCTCCTCCTGTATCGCGACTCCATGATTAAATTAAGTAAACAATTACAAACCAACCTTAGTTTCAATATCTGGAATACTGGAGCAACTAAAGGATGCAGGAGAATGGTTTACAGCTACTGACAGTGAGTCCTATTCCCACTTTATTTTAATCTGGGAGTGAGAGACAGAAACTGTATCAAAAACTCACTACAAATTAAATAACGTATGCACAATTATCACACCCTGAGACTCGCTTTCTGTGTCTATGAAATGTGGGAGAAAGTATTGGGACAAGAGGTTACTTACAATTTGGGACACTCTCCACAGGCAGGATGATTAAAAGCACTAGCTGAAAGTGGTGAGGAAGCAAGGTGGGCTACAGTGGGGTTTGCAATATCACAAGGCAGTATACTACCTAACACCAATCACAGCAATAGTGTTCCATACCTCCCAATGATACACTATCAAAATTTAGTGTTAGTACGTGTATGGTACAAACTATTTAGGTCAAGTAATTTTTCACAGTTCAAGAGGAATGTTCCATATGGGTCATCGGCTTTGGCCAGTGACAATATTTAAAAGCTGTTGTCACGTCACTTGTTCGTGCATATATTCACAGTTTTGTTTTTCCATTAGGGATGTGAGAAAATATAAAGCAAAAAGTGGATGTGGTGATGAAGCTAAAGTTGCTTGTGGCAATATACTGAACTGTCACTTGGCCCGAGGAATAGGTTAGGTTGGGTGGTAATAGTTTGGTTGTGAATTGCCAAAGACAACAAAAGCAATACAAAAAATAGCTGGTTGTGCTGAACGACTGTTTTTGTAGCTTAGCCCATTTGAAAAAAATCACCAATAACATCATGCTATAGTCGCTGTATTGTTTACGGAATTTGTCGCATGTATCGTGCGTCACAAGCCAAAGCTGACAACATGTATCAAACATTCCTCTATATCCATTTTTTTTTTTTAAAATTGGTGGGCCTTTTAGATCGCAAACTGCAAATGCCAAAGATGTCTGACATATACCGTATAATTTTCTGAACACATATTTGCAAACTTATAAATCTTGCAATATAATGTGGGCCCTGTAATAGATACTATGTAATTAATGCCGTGTAGTATGTTTACTGTTTATTCATTTCTTTATTTGACTCGAAACTAGAAAAAAAACCACTCTCGCGCTGTCTGTCTGACACACACACACACACACACACACACACACACACACACGAGAGAAAATACTTACCTGTGTAATTACTGGTTCTGCATAATTTCCGAATCTCACACTACTTAGTAACTTAAGTACAAACTTCGTATGAGCACGTTCGAAGGTATTAAAAAAAGTAAACAGAGCTATCACCACAGTGTTTTTGTCTATCACATTAATAATAATGCATATTTCAGTTGTATAACAACTCGAATAAATGAACCGAATGATGGTTTACTAATTACTGCAGACAGTAAAATTCAAAGTTTTAATTCACCCTCTAACGTGGAGGTTGGTAACAATCGGCATATGCTTCCTTCCAGTGCACGTTTGATATCTTATTTTTCAATATTAGATGCAACAGCTCCTGTTTTGAAAATCCATATCACTAATGCTTAATAGCGTCTAAACAACAATCTAAATTTAATATATATTAACTGTTCCAAGATATAACATACCTTTTCTGTCTGGTTTCGTACACCTTTTCACCAGACGGATTGAATCCTTCGCAAATTGGCGTCCTGGTTCAATAAACTTCGTTACTTGATCCATTTTCTTTAGTAATGTAGATCCTGCTAACAAATATTTCTATTTAGTGGCTAGACAATGTACCACGAATGCGCACGAAAAGTAGAACGCAGAAGCCTCCAATTCCCTTTCACGAACAGCGACACGCTCCTACAATACGCTTCCACGTCTCGACAGCTTTGGCGCACGTCACTTCCTACAGCTGTGTCAGAGATGCCAACTAACTACACATCTGCACTTCAGAGTCATTGGATCAGCCACAATAAACAAGGAAGCATCAATTGACGTTAACCGTAGTTACTACCACAAGCGGTAAATGTAACAAATTGCAGTGTCAAGTGAATACTGCATTACGGATGGTGATATCTTTAACAATGAAGAGGTAATAAATACGGAATAGGAAACTCAAGCTTACAGGGCGGCGAAATTATTTAATTTCTCCGAACCCATTTCCTGACTACATGAAATAGTGGGTGTGATATCTGAGCAGGATATAAGGATTGTAGAAGTATCAAGAAGTAGTGAATCTAGATTCGGTTTTGACTTTTTATGCGCCTCATTTTTTCCACTTAGAAACAGTCATTGCAGATAATGTGCTTCGATTGTTTATCGGACAGCGGTGAATACAGTAACATAACTAATTATTTATTGCTGTTGTACGGCTATTTGATGCTCTCAACATACGCCCTTTTTTTTAGGTATGGAAACTCGGATCGAAGTTCGACGAAAGCAGTTCTAAGAAATCGAACTGGAAGCACGTCCATTTTTTATTTTTTTTAAAGTTTCGTTTGAACCTAAAGGCAACAATAGTTGCGAAGAATCCACAACCATGCCCGTTTCCCGGTACGTCGTTCCGTAAGGAAAGTTTCTTGTATGAAGAAAAGAAATATCATGTATAAAACAGAAGGAAGTGGTGTAGCAGGTTAAGCCTGTAATATTTTGTTATTGTCAATCAGTATTTCGGACCCGCTCACTTTATTGCACACACTATGAGAACGGTCCAACCACACTTGTATGCAATCAAGTGATCAAGTCGCGTATTGTGTGCCAGTATTCTTACTGCTAGGTCGTGATATTTCGGATTGTGGAAGAAAGGAGACCCTTATGATTGTATAATTTTTGTTAAACAAGTGTAATAAACATTTACATATGATCTCTCTCTCTCTCTCTCTCTCTCTCTCTCTCTCTCTCTCTCTCTATCTGTGTGTGTGTGTGTGTGTGTGTGTGTGTGTGTGTGTGTGTGTGTGAATCCTTTGACAAGTTTGTTCTTTCAAATGTTCAGCTCTTTTACTCAAGAAGGCTTTCTACATTTATTACAGATCACACAATTTTGTAGGAAACTGGATGTCATTGCATAAGACTGCAGTTTTCATGAGTGACTGATTATATTACCAGCTCAATAGACTGTTTCTTGAAGTCAATCATAGTTAATGACTTATTTAGGTAAAAATGGAGTAGTGATCCTCCCAAAAATATTGGTTGTGATGACATACTGATTTGTAGCATAGCTTGAGATCTACATTTGGTTGGAAAGTGGTAATTTGGATGAGTTGGGTGGATTCAATGAATGTGAATGCAAAATAAAGGTGGTTGTAACGTATTGTTCTGGAGTGTAGTCCAGTCCATGTCTTCATTCAGTTTGTAACACACTTTATCTTGTGGGAATTCAAGCTCTAAGGTACGAATACCATGCAGTCTTTGACAGCTCACTGAGCTTGTTTGACTTTGATACTACTATGAGTGTCTTTATAGCATCTGATAAGGTCTCCAGTTTTCAGCAGTGAACTGTTAGGCACAGAAACATGCCTAAAGCCCATATAAGAACAATCACAAGGCTACCAGGTAAATTTTGAAAATTTGTGTAAAATGACAGGCAAATCTGTGACAGGTATTTTGGTGCATGTCATCCACGTACATAACTCTTAACAGTCATTTTGAATTTTGGTTTTTAGGAAGTGTTTCATGTTTGTGTGAAAAAGTTACAACAAATGGTGTAGATTACACTAGATGTGTAGATATATCCAAAAATATGTAGTTGTGTACTATATTTGTATATTCTACATATTCTGATTGGATACTATATTTTGATTTTTATCAATATCTTTTTCAGAGAACGTGAATGTGGACCGAGTGGACAGAAAGTGGTGGACATTACCAAATCTAGGAAGGAGAAAGTATAGCTGCCAAGGTAGGACTGTAAGTAAAGAAAGAAAGGGGAAAAAAAGACAGAGATCTAGAAAATAATTTTTATCATGAGATGTTTTATACTATCTGAGAGGTCTTTGTATAATTTCCTTTAGATCTGTTAAGTTCTTGTTGGGGGTGGGGGGAGGGAGGGACAAATATGAGGTTGTAATTTTTTGTCCGGTATTCCTGTGCAGAAACATTTTACCACTCTTAAGGCTCAGTGCAACAAAGCAAACACACATTATTGGAGCTAGGGAAGGAGTATGGAAGACCTAGATTTCTTGGGAAAATTCTGGGAAGGCATAATAGATCTGCAAGTTACTGCTGCAACCTACTCCAGGATTTGTAGACAATTATTAAGTTGTCCTGACAGCAGTTAAAGAATTGTCGAGGGAACTTATGGTGGGATCACAGGGAAAAAGGTGTGTTGTTCCCCATGAAAATGATTTACTTGGGACATTGAAGGGCTCTCAGAAATGGGGTGGTTGCTGATAACCCAAGTATGCTGATAAAGTGCCCAAACAAGACCATTCCAGTCACAGCCAGGAGGTGAATGTCCTTCCAACTGGTTCATAGCTAACAGCTTAACTTTTCATCTTTTAAGCTCATATCGAGCAATTTCAAACACATGGCTGTATAGTTACTGAAAATAGAACTCAATGAGCACACATTGGGTGTGGCTCATTGTGTGAAGTTCTTAAGCATCTAGATTGGTAATGAATTGAGGTGGCACAAGCACATGCATAGGCTTGCCATAAGGCTCAAGTCTGCTTACTTTGAACTTGCTGATCTTTCATTGCATTGCCTTGAAGACATTACTATTACCATACTTTCACTTAGTACTGTCCAGTGGTATAATCTTATGTGGTAGTGCAGCTAAAATAAACAACAATTTTTGTACAGAAGTTGTAATTGTTATTGAACAGCTTGCAGAAGCCTCCTCAGCGATCATGTGATTCTTAACACTGATGTGCCAGTACATTTTCTCCATAATGGTATTTGTGGTTAATGACAAGAGTGAATTGAGGATGAACTGCAAATTTCAATTACAATACTAAAAATATAAATAATTTCCATATAGACTATACGTCCCTTTCTAGGGCCCAGAAAGGAGTTGTGTGTTCTGATACGAACATCTAAAACAGATTGCTGGTAAATGCCAGGCAGAAAACTGGAAGTCCTTAGATACTGAAAAATAAAATAAAAGAATACATAGTTAGCCACTACGTCCACCATTTATGAGAATATTTGGCCTCAGGGATCCAAATTCCACTTAACAATAATGTCTGTATGAAACAGGTCGAATGCTGAAGATTAGATGGGTAGATCACATAACTAATGAGGAAGTATTGAATAGGATTGGGGAGAAGAGAAGTTTGTGGCACAACTTGACCAGAAGAAGGGATCGGTTGGTAGGACATGTTCTGAGCCATCAAGGGATCACCAATTTAGTATTGGAGGCCAGCGTGGAGGGTAAAAATCGTAGAGGGAGACCAAGAGATGACTACACTAAGCAGATTCAGAAGGATGTAGGTTGCAGTAGGTACTTGGAGATGAAGAAACTTGCACAGGATAGAGTAGCATGGAGAGCTGCATCAAACCAGTCTCAGGACTGAAGACCACAACAACAACAAAACAGGTCATAAATTTGTTAGTATAAAAAAGTTGACAGCGTTCTGTGTCAAGAAATGTAAATGTTTTTATTAAAAGATTTGTATAAAACAGCAACTCATTAGCTTAAAAGGAACAGGCGTAATTGTTTTTCTCCTAACAGCAATATGATTTGGGTAGATAGCTGCTCAGCACTTAGAGTACACACCAAATGGCAGACAGACACATTCAAAAGTAGACTAAGCTATCGAACACAGGCATCCTTCAGACATTGAAAAACTTGGACAAATTCATACTCGCACACGTGCCCTTGGTTATATCTGGATGCCGAGACCAAGCTCGTGTGCTTTGAAATGTGTATGTCTGCTGCTAGTGCCTCCTGAATGTTGTGAGTAGCACTCTGTCCTAATTCATAATGTTGTTATTACATTGCAGATTTTCCATTAGTTGTTTCTTTCCTAATATACATAAAGTAATCAATATCCCTTTTCATGAGTGAACTGAACCTAGATACCAGATATCACCTTCATTCCACATTGCAGTGATGATGTGGAGTGTGACATCATAGTGTTCAAACAGAAAGGAGACCACAAGAATGACAATATTCATTTTGTGTCTGTTGTATAGGTTTTAGAAATGTAGATTGTAATGACAGATTGAACTGTAGTATAGTCAGGGGTCTACGCAAGTTTGGAAGATGGTAGTGTGACTGGGTGTTGGTAAAGCCAAGCCCAAGCCAATGTGATTAAGAGATCTTGTGTGTGGAGACATACTGATCTATAGTGTAGCCTGAGATCTAGGTTAGCTTGCATGGCATGATGAAGTGACATTAAATGCTTCAGTTATCCAATCTCACAATTATCAAGGTGAGTAGACCAGCAGGAATCACAATTTGTTGTTTGTATACTTGACAGAAGTAGCCAGCAGTGGCTGCTGTGTAACTTGACTTGGTCCACACCTCTTAGTGCCCTATTTCTTGCTGAGATTTACAGAACACGGCATGTGTGTGATGAGTAAATGAAAATAGAGTGTCTGTTGTAGAGACTGTAAGGTTACAACAAGAATAGAAGAGGGAAGGATGTGGCTAATATGACAGCAAAGTACCCTCCATCCTTTACTGTACACTCCAGCCTTTACTGTACACAGGATTGTAGAGTTTATACTTTTTTGGTTTCATTCATACGCGGAGTATGGGATTTGTAACCACTTAAATGTCTTGTCTCTGTATGCCCTGCAGTTTGGTGGTTGTAGTCAATTAATAGATTATTCACTTAATACAGGGTGTTCAAACTTAGTAAGTGACACTGTATTGTGGCAGTTTTAGGATGGAGTGGTTTGATCAAAGCTCACTTAAGATATCGGCAGAGGTCATGCCTGAACTGCCACATTCTGCCATTGCCAATCTCGGCAAGCAGTTGCACTGTAGCTGTTAGTGAGTGCTGCGTGTATTAGAACTGCTTTGCTACACATTGTTAATTGCTCGTTGTTTGCCTTTCTTGTGCAATGTATAAGGAGACCAGTACTGGTCCATGATGGGGTTCAAATGCAACCCTCGTGACACCACCGTAATGACTGTTATATCAGTTCTGCTTCCACTAGAGCACAGAACTTGGAAGTAGACCACCAGTGCTGTGAGAGGAAGGTGGGGCTCGTGCTCCGCTGCACTTCTTTTCCCTTGGGCAACCCACGTTCTCATTTGTTTACACTGTCGCAGAATGACACAATATGTTGTCAGGCTTCTCAGCATTTATGTGGAGCTCTCCCAGGAGTCAGACTAACTACTGACCCTTGGAGCTGTGCCTCTTTTTACATATTTGGTATTTATTGTTAGTCCTTATATGTACGATCTTTCACATTTGGGCAGTGTTATTTCACAAGTATAAGAACTTGGGGAGAAAAATTACATGGATGGGATGTGCAAATGCTTTGTAATTGGTTGCCTTTGTGAACAAATCGCAATTTCCCAGCTTTGTACCAGTGAACTGAATTCTGCCTTCTGCTTTATTTACAGCTAAACCTTTGTGATAATTTCATTTTATATTCTCACATATTAGTACATCCAAGCATTTGGGTCATTCTCAAAAATCGGACATATTTTGTAAAAAAAAATTATTTTTTTAAATTTTGAAAGTAATTAAGTTTTATATATTTTTATGTTAGCACAATCAAGTAAATCATTACTCCAATAGTGGTTCCAAAAAAAGGCATTTTTTTTTTCAACTAAAAAATTTAACAACATAGCAGGAGGGGAGCTTGGTAGTAATGGAGGTGAGAACTGCCTAAAATATCTGAGTATTGGGTAAGTTAGAGGTTAGTAATTGTCACTGAAACATAAAATGAATCATTATTTATTGTTTGTACTCATTACAGTACAAATAGATCAAGATACAAATAGTACATCAGACCAAAATATTATAATTTTTCAAATAATTAATTTAATACTTTTCTCGGTTATTGATGTTTGGCGGATTTAAAAAGAGTCATGATTTCACATCATGCTATATGAGAGACATCTTCTTTTTCAGGGAATACAAACAAAGTGGCCTAAAAATCTCAACCTATAGCTCGAAGTAAATTTGTGAATGCAGCGAATAGTTTTAAAAACTAAAAAAATTAAGCTACTCTATGAAACATTAATGTAAACCTTCTCAGCAAGCATAAATAAGCTGCATAATTCCAGTATTACTTTTTAAAAAGTAAATATAGTAGGATCATTTCAGTGCATGAGGCTAATCTTTTAATATTCTGAAAATCATAAGTTAGAGCTTAAGCCATCTTTTTTTTAAAAAAAAAAGAAAAAAGAAAAAAGTCACTGCCTAGCTAAAATACAAATTTCTCACTTATATATGGACATAGCTTTTCTAATTTGATAAATAAAAGGGCGTATTTTTATCATTTAAGCACTAATGAACACTCCATTACTACATTCCCAACTCCGTGAAGATCAGTTTTCAGGGAGGTGTGAGTAATGGAGGTGATAAACATTCACAAAATTAGATGTTTAGCTGCTTCTTTTGAGGTCAAAATTTCCTATCCCCTTAGTGTTAATTTACAGTTAATGTGTAATTGGTTTATAAAAATAAAAATTATAAATGATTATAACTTACACAAAACAATAGCATAGTGGAGGTGATGATTATTAAAGTTAATATTTCTTCTTGGCACTGTAATAATTTAACTCAAACTCTACAGTCTTATGTTAAAATTATTGTTCAGATCATTGTTATTCTGATTGATTACAACATTTAAGTAGAATATTATCACAAAGTTATTTTTATGTAATTAAAGCTTAAAAGCCATTAGCTATGAAGATCTGGTCACTTGATCAAAAACACTCTAATGTTGGCTGATGCTCTGGTGACGTCACAGGCTAGGACTAAGATGAAGCTATACTTGTGTTACAGTATCTTTAACTGAAGTTACGACATTCTTACATACTTTTACTACAAACAGTTTAGCTATTTAGTGATGTAAAATGCAATTACAATTTATAAGTAACAATTGAAAGGAATTTTGTGAAAGCTGATATTGGAAGCCTTGCAAAAGTCCACCCATTTAGAGCGATGATATGTGCAATGACAGATATTATTTTTCCTGTAACATCATTAAAATCACTTAAAACTAAGGAACTATAGAACTTTTGCTAATGAGTCCATATATTATGACTAGATCGTTGACTATCAGTCATAAGCTACGACCCAAAGCACAAATTGTTCTTGGTAAAACACAGTGTTGGTTTCCTTTGTAGGAGGCACTCAGCAGAGATACTGTATCTGTCAGACATTCTATGGTGCAACAGACAGCATATTCGACCACCGTGCGAGAGGGCCCATGTTCAAATCCTGGAAGGGTAATTTATTTTTAGAAGTTTTACACGAAATAAATGTCCGCCGCTTGTGGTCTCACGGTAGTGTTCTCTCTTCCCAAGCACGGAGTCCGCGGTTCGATTCCCTGCGAAGTCAGGGATTTTCACCTGCCCCAAGATGTCTGGGTGTTATAGTGTCATCTTCATCATCATCATCATCATCATCATCATCCATCCCAATTATGGTCGGAGGAAGGCAATGGCAAACCATCTCCTTAGGACCTTGCATAGTACGGCAGTATGGGTCTTCCGCATTGTTCCCCTATGCTCTGTCAAGAAGCATGGGACTTCATTTCCATGCGAAATACAAAAATAGCATTAGCAAGAACTGATTGTAACACTTGTTAAGATTGTCGGTTGTATTATACCTAGCTTCTCATTAGTATTAGTCTGAGAAAAGGATAACATAGGATAACTGCATTTGCTTTGCAAACAAACAAATCACTTTTTTGGAAAGCATTGCTAGTAGTTAAGATATAATCATGCAGTATTGAACCGTAGCCACAAATTTTGCCTGTGCTGTGCAGTGTCTTCTGTGATGTTAAGTTATGTTAAGTTTTCTCAAATCCCTTCTTGTCTCTTCCAACCACCTTGTAGCGTTTTTTTTAAATTTGGAAATGAAATTAAAAATTTTCTTCTTTAGGCTATTGTCATTCATTCTACAAATTTGCCTGTAAAACTTTAATCTCCTACTCCTTGCTATGTCTGCAATTGTTTATACATTTCTTTATAGATCTTCACTTTTCCTCTTTGTCTGGTGGTCATAAAATGTTTCCGAGTTTTCTATTTTTCAGTTTTTCATTTTCACCTCTTTTATTCATTGTTAGGCTTTCAGATCAATGAAATGCTTCCACTGAATTACTGTTGCGTAGTGTCTAATTTTTGCCTGGAATGATGCTGATCTTTTGTTGTATTGTTTTCTGGTGAGATGTAAATGGATGAGGTCATACGGAGAGAAATAGAATGTGTACATCATTCAGGTGACACAAATGTAAGGGCTATGATGTTTGTTAGTGTAAACTACCATTAGCGCCTGAAGCAGACGTCCTTCATACTTATGTAAGATGATGAAACTGCAAAAGTTAAGCAATAAGGATCCTAGCCAAAAAGTATTAAAAAAAGGGGAAAAAAGCCTAGTTTCTAATGTAGTAAAATGTGTGTGGTCACATTAACTAGAAAATACCTTTTTGAATGTGATGTGGGGGAGCATATCTCGGAGATAAATTAATAGTTAACTTCACATTGCAGCATATTTTTAATTAAGTTAGCGAACTTGTGTATTGACATGGCGGCAGTTTGCCGGTACAGTGCAAACACATTTTAAGCATCTTTTCATTCTCTGGAACACTTAAAAACAACGTCTCAGGAGTTTCTGTGGATGTATTTGTGCAGTATGGTACTGCACACCATTTGTGACCCATTTTCTTAAATGTAAATTCCAAAACATGACATCAGCATGAATTAGCATTATGACAGTAGGCCCAACGAGCTAGCCAATGATGTCACGAGGACTTGAATGGAGCGTTTTAGGGGACATTCAAATTATTTGAATTTAATTTCCATTTTTATAAATGAATACTAAAATTTAGGATGAACAACAGCTTGTTAGGAGCAAAAAATGACATAATTAATCATTTAAGACAATTTCCAGAAAACGGGCAAATACCCTAGTGAGATAGCTGCTTGCACTTCCCCTTACCTGAAGAAAAAAAGCTACTAGAACACTATATGAGACATTTATTGAACTAATAACTCTCAACCAAGGAGGTGAGGCTGTAGCGTGGGAGCGAGTTTGAAAATTTTAGAAAGAACTTTAAAAAATGCTTTTTTAAAAAAAAAAAAAATACAGAAATACCATGTAGTTAAAATTTTCTAATTGTTAAACTGTTTAAAAATTAAAACCCTTTATAAAGCCTTGAACAATTTAACATGATGTGATTAAGATAGGTGTAGGGAACAAGTAATGGAGGCGAGATCTCACATACTGTTGTTCAAATTTTTAATAAAATTTATTTAAAAATAAGTAAATTAATGATTTAATATAGTTTTAAACTAAATTCAAGATATTTGAAATTAAAAAAAAACCTTAAATGAATTTAAATAAAGCATGTTATAACCTGGGGCCCAAATATGCCCGATTTTTGAATATGACCCATTTGCGTTAATTGTCCGATTCCAATTGTAGTCATAGATTACTACTTGCTTGTGTATTATAAAGTGCACAGTTTTATATTTCTGCACATTTTAAGCAAACTGCTAATTTTTGCACCTCTTTGGAATGTTATCAAGATCTGCGTGGAATTTTTTGCAACTTTCTTTTATTCATATGGTACCTCACTGCACATAACTCTATCATCTGTAAAAGTTCTTAGGTTACTATTAGTATGGTCTTGCAGGTCATGAAACAGTGAGCTGGTGAGGAGGGAAAATAGCTGGTTCAAAGTTTGTATCTTTTCAGTGTGTGTGTTACTTTCCTAAGTTAATCAGTTGAATACCACAATGTTACATCATATTATTAATTTTCTTTTCAAGTAATCAATTCTGACTGGTTTGAAACAACTCACCATGAATCCCTCTGTTGTGCCAAATGTTTCTTCTCAGAGTAGTACTTGCGTGTGAAGTCCTCAATTATTTGTTGGCTTCATTCCAATCCCTGTATTCCCCTTCAGTTTTTATTCTGTACTGCTCCTTCTAATAGCATGGAACTTATTCATTGATCTCTCAACACATGTGCCATCTTCTTGCCCTTTATCTTGTCAGTGTTTTCCATATATTTCTTTGTTCGTCGATTCAACAGGGAATCTCCTCATTCTGCACCTTATCAGTCCACCTAATTTTTCAATGTCCTTCCGTCTCAAATGCTTTGATTCTCTTCTGTTCAAGTTTTCTCACAGTTTGTGATTTACTACTATAAAATGCTGTGCTCCAAATGTACATTTTCAGAAATTTTTTCCTCAAATTGAGGCAGATGTTTGGTACTAACAGAATTCTCTTGGGTTGAAGTGCGATCTTGGTCTGTGCTAATGTGCTTTTTATGTTGTCCTTATTTTGCCTGCTGTGTTATTTTGCTTCCCAGGTAGCAAAATTCCTTAACTTCATTTGCTTTATGGTCACCAATTTTTATATTTAGTTTATTCCCAATCTCATTACTGCTGCTCCTTGTTATTTTTGTCTTTCTTCAGTTTACTCTCACTCCGCATTATGTATTCATGAGATGGTTCATTCAATTCGTCAGGCCTTACATTTATTACTCAATTTCACTCAGGATAGCAGTGTGATACCTTCCTTTGATGTCTTTTCACTCCAAATTTTAATCCCATTCTTGAATCTTTCTTTTCTTTCTGTAGTTGCTTCTTCGGTGTATATACTCGACAGCAGGGACAAAAGACTGCATCTCTGTCTTACACCAATTTAATCTGAGCATTTCACTCTTAGTCTTCCATTCTAATTTTTAATTCTTGGTCCTTGTATTGTTGTTGTGGTCTTCAGTCGTGAGACTGGTTTGATGCAGCTCTCCATGCTTCTTCATCTCCCAGTACCTACTGCAACCTACATCCTTCTGAATCTGCTTGGTGTATTCATCTCTTGGTCTTCCTCTACGATTTTTACCTCCATGCCGCCTTCCAATACTAAATTGGTGATCGCTTGATGCCCCAGAACGTGTCCTACCAACCGGTCCCTTCTTCTTGTCAAGTTGTGCCACAAACTCCTACCCTATTATATTCAATACCTCCTCATTAGTTATGTGATCTACCCATCTAATCTTCAGCATTCTTCTGTAGCACCACATTTCGAAAGCTTCTATTCTCTTCTTGTCTAAACTATTTATTGTCCATGTTTCACTTCCATACATGGCTACACTCCATACAAATACTTTCAGAAACGACTTCCTGACACTCATATCTATACTTGACGTTAACAAATTACTCTTCTTCAGTAACACTTTCTTTCCCATTGCTAGTCTCCATTTTATATCCTCTCTACTTCGACCATCATCAGTTATTTTGCTCCCCAAATAGCAAAACTCCTTTACTACTATAAGTGTCTCATTTCCTATTCTAATACCCTCAGCATCACCCGACTTAAATCGACTACATTCCATTATCCTCATGTTGCTTTTGTTGATGTTCATCTTATATCCTCCTTTCAAGAAACTATCCATCCTGTTCAACTTCTCTTCCAAGTCTTTTGCTGTCTCTGACAGAATTACAATGTCATCGGCGAACCTCAAAGTTTTTATTTCTTCTCCATGGACTTTAATACCTACTCCGAATTTTAATTTTGTTTCCTTTACTGCTTGCTCAATATATAGATTGAATAACATCGGGGAGAGGCTACAACCCTGTCTCACTCCCTTCCCAACCACTGCCTCCCTTTCATGTCCCTCGACTCTAATAACTGCCATCTGGTTTCTGTACAAATTGTAAATAGCCTTTCGCTCCCTGTATTTTACCCCTGCCACATTCAGAATTTGAAAGAGAGTATTCCAGTCAACATTGTCAAAAGCTTTCTCTAAGTCTACAAATGCTACAAACGTAGGTTTGCCTTTCCTTAATCTTTCTTCTAAGATAAGTCGTAAGGTCACTATTGCCTCACGTGTTCCAACATTTCTACAGAATCCAATCTGATTTTCCCCGAGGTCGGCTTCTACTAGTTTTTCCTTTTGTCTGTAAAGAATTCTCGTTAGTATTTTTCAGCTGTGACTTACTAAATTGATTGTTCGGTAATTTTCACATCTGTCAACACCTGATTTCTTTGGGATTGGAATTATTATATTCTTCATGAAGTCTGAGGGTATTTCGCCTGTCTCGTACATCTTGCTTTCCGGATGGTAGAGTTTTGTCAGGACTGGCTCTCCCAAGGCTGTCAGTAATTCTAATGGAATGTTGTCTACTCCCGGGGCCTTGTTTCGACTCGGGTCTTTCAGTGCTCTGTCAAACTCTTCACACAGTATCTTATCTCCCATTTCATCTTCATCTACATCCTCTTCCATTTCCATAATATTGTCCTCAAGTACATCGCCCTTGTATAGACCCTCTATATACTCCTTCCACCTTTCTGCTTTCCCCTCTTTGCTTGGAACTGGTTTTCCATCTGAGCTCTTGATATTCATACAAGTGGTTCTCTTTTCTCCAAAGGTCTCTTTAATTTTCCTGTAGGCTGTATCTATCTTACTCCTAGTGAGATAAGCCTCTACGTCCTTACATTTGTCGTCTAGCCATTTTGCGCTTACTGTCGACCTCATTTTTGAGACGTTTGTATTCCTTTTTGCCTGCTTCATTTACTGCATTTTTATATTTCTCCTTTTATCATCTATATGAACACTAAAAAAAAAGACACTGGTAAATTTCAGTTACTTGATGAATCATGCAAATCTAAATACTGTAAACTCACCTAAATACATGGGGATTACAATTACAAATAACTTAAAATGAAATTATCACATAGATAATGTTGTGGAGAAAGCAAACCAAAGACTGCAATTTAGTGGCTGAACACTGAGGAAATGTAACAGGTTTACTAAAAAGACAGCTTACACTACACATGTCCGCCCTCTTCTGGAACATTGCTGTGCAATTTGAAATCTGAATCGGATAGGATTGACAGAGGACATTGAGTAAGTTCGAAGAAGGGCCACATGTTTTGTATTATTGTGAAATAGGGAGGAGAGTGCCAATGATGTGATACATGAACTGGGGTGGCATCATTAAAACAAAGGTGTTTTTCACTGCAACAGGATCTTCCAGAAATTTCAATTGCCTTCTTTCTCCTCTGTGTGTGAAAATATTTTGTTGGCACCCACCTACATTCGGAGAAATGATCATCATAATAAAATAAGAAAACCAGAGCTTGCACAAAAAGATTTAAGTGTGTGATTTTCCCGCATGTTGTTCGAGAGTGTAACGGTAGAGAAGTAGATTAAAGGTGGTTGATGAAACCTCTGCCAGGCACTTGATTATGAACTGCAGAATAATTGTGTTGATGTTGATGTTAAGCACAGGCCCAGTCCAGATATGATAGAACAGAGTGAGAAGTAAACATGTGGAGAAATAAAATGCATAGTGCAAGTAACATGTTGGAGGAAATGGAGTTGGAGACGGGGCAGGGTAGATACGAGAAAAAGGGCAGAAATGAACATGAAAACGGAAAAGCAATATGGAGTTCAGGGCAACTAGCATCGAGTGGGAAGAGCCAAATAGCCCATGTGTTGTAGCAGGCAATTGGGTCACTTGAGTAATATATATAAACCAGCAAATGAAATCACACACACACACACACACACACACACACACACACACACACACACACACACACACACACTTGAACAGGAGGGCTATCTGTTGTTCTGTACACTGTTCGCAGTGACGAAGGACATGGCAGCTGGCAGTGGTGCAGGAGCAGCCAGTGTGGGCATTGCGGGCAGTGCCGTGGTGGGTGCTTCGAGCAACATCCTCAGAGGAGCTGCGGCGATCGCCTCGTGTGTGGCGGGCCCCACCTCCAGGATAAGTCCAGAGAACTTCAAGCTGTGGGCAGAGCACCTGCTGCGTGCGCGGGGCGACAACGGCATCTGTCGCGACCCCGTCAACTCCCACTACCTGGAAGGCGACGCAGTCGCCATGGGGTACTTCGGTCAGACGCCGATGTATGAACGTTTTGCCGGGCCGTGGCGCTCGTCTCCACTGCAGATGCACGATGTCGACTGGGACCCTCCTCCGGAGTATCGCATCAATTCCACAATTAGGTACAATTTCTGCCGTAGTTAATATTGTCTAGTTTTGGCATATCTATTTTCAGTGTTCCTATTATTGATGTTCGGTTTGTAGGTCTGCCTTATTACTGTGTCTTCAAAGTTCGATTACAAAAAATTATGGTTCACCTTATTTGCACAATCCTATAAAGTACTGATTTATTTTCACATTGTAGAAACTTCGGCTGTAATGCTTAGCAATTTGGAGCAACAATATCACTTGTGTTTGCAAATTAATTGTTATCTATGAGATAATACTATAGCTGCCTTTGATTGCTGATGTTACATTTAGCTAGAGACTATTATCATGTACACAGTTCCTCTGTTTACATGCAGGACAGGCAGTTTTTTCTAAGCCAGCACCGATGAGTAGTAAGAATGAAACAAAATTGTTGCCAAACCTCAGATTTTGTATCAGTTACAGAGCAGATTTGGAATTCACATTTATTTTTAGGCAAGGGTACATCTAATATAGAAGCTTTCTAAAAGTACGGTTTGAGAAGTATTGCGCGTCCAGTTCCTGGTGAGAACAGTGTTCTTTGTTTGGGTAGAGATTGATGAAAATTCTGACAGTGATGAGGTGATTACTAATAGTGAAGTTAATAGCATGTCTGTGACATCGGATAGAAAGCTGCTATCTCTATGTAATTTAACTACATTAAATCATTAAAAAAAGTATGATTAAGTGTGACCATATTATGAATAGCTTTTATAAAAGGATGTTGTGCTTCTCTGCTGACAAGGGTACTTTTCTGTATTGAAAGAGAAAGTTCTTTCATCACACATAACCATGAAAAACATCCCAGACTATATGATAGGTTGTAGCAGTGTAATTGCATGTGTAAAATCTTTTCCAGCATACAGCAGTGACTATTCCAGAACAGATAATCACGACAAAGTATTTGGGTACTGAACCTTCAATTCACAAAATGTACCTCCTCTGTTTGAAGAAATGTGAATCGTAGGCCGTAGAACAAGTAAAAGAGAAAATGTATTAAAAGATTTTCATCAACAAGTTTAATTTGCACTTTAAGCCTCCTAATGAAGATACTTATCGACTATATGATTCTTTAAAAATGAAAATCAGTGTAGCGGATGAGGCTGGGAAAATAGCCCTTGTTACACAGAAGGAACTTTACATTTGATGAAGTGAGCAGGCTAGGACAACACTCTTCACTGACAAGAAGAAGACCTCAAATAGTTTACACTTGCACATTGGAGTTACAAAAAGGCCTTGCCTTTTCTGAAGTTTACAACTTCTCTTGCTTACTACAAAAGAAACAGCTGTATGTACAATTTGGGAGTCCATTGCTTCAATACTGATGAAGGATTTACATTTGTATGGGACGAGCCGCATTGTGGAACGGGATCTCAAGATATTGCCAGTTCTGTAAAGAAGCACTTAAAAAATAATGTCACTAACCACAAACATATCATTTTCTATCATGCAAAAGTTAAGGAAATGTGGAAGCTTTTGGAGCCAGTGGTTCCTTCTTCTAGCAGAAGGGTTGAAGGGGGAAGAAGAGTGATGAAGGAAAAGGACTGGTGAGGTTTAGAAAATGGGGAGAGTTTGGAAAAGTCAGTCAAAACACTAGGCCAAGGGAGACTTACCAAATGGGATGAGAAGGAAAGACTGATTGCTGAGGACTGCACTGGACAAGACTTGAAGTACTGAGAGCTGAAAGTTGGAAGATAGGATAAAAGCAAGACCAAATGTCATGCAAGAGTTAATAAGAGCGGTAAGCTAAGTACATTATACGGTGTAGATGGGGGTAGGGGAGGGGGGAAATAGACATGTCAGAAAATAAAAGATATAGAGAAGTAAAAGGGAATGAAGAACTGCTCAGTCGAAAGAAATTAATGTAAATTAAGGCAAGATAGGTAGCAAGAACCAAGGACATGTTTTAAGGCCAGTTCCCATGTGTGGGATTCTGAGAGACTGGTTTCAGGGGACAGGATCCAGAGGACACATGTGGTGAAACAGGTACTGATGTCATGACTGTCATGCTCTACAACAGGGTAGTGTGTGTTACCATTATACGCCGTCTGCCTATGCCCATTCATACTGACTGATAACTCGGTGGTAGTCATACCAATGTAGAAGGCCGAACAATTTGTACATAACAGCTAGTATACAACATGTGTCATTTTACAGGTGGCTGTCCTGGTAGTTACAATTACAGGCCTGGTATAAGGTGGTAGTAAGAGAGTGTGAAGGGCAAGGCCTACAGCGAGAATCGTGATGGGTAGGAGCCAAAGGCTAGGCAAGTAGGTGCAGAAGGAGCATTGGACCTGACCAGGATATTGCGGAGATTTGAAGATTTTTTTGGGGGGGACGTAAAGCTATTCTAGAGACATGGGCAAAATGTCAAACAGAATGGACCTCATTTCAGTGCATGATTTTAGGAAGTCATAGCCTTGTCAGCGTAGCTGATTAATACATTCAAGACCAGGATAGTACTGAATGACAAGAGTTGTATTCCTATGTCAGTTTTTCTTGGGATCAGTAGCACCAGAATTGGATGCAGTAGTCTGGAAAATCTGCTTTTGGACTAGGCTTGGTGGCGTAATTACATCCAGTTCTAACGAATTGTGTGTCAGACGAATGCATTGATCTTCACAAACTCTTCTTCCCCGAAGACTATAGCTGGTTAAAGGAATTTCAAAATAGACTTCTTTTCTACTCTTTAAATGATTCTGTACTCTCAGGATACATTTTGTTCAACTCCGTTACATTTTCATCTCTACAGTAACACAACTTCACAAGTTTCACATAATTGTTCAACTTCCACAAGTCAACCCCATCGTGGACCATTAGATACTAACAGATACAATTACAATATGTTTGGTTTAATAACCACCATAAAACCAGTTCTTACTTCTAGCAAGTCCAACACCAGAAAATCAAATGTAAGTGTCTTTAGTTCAATACATAATTCATTTGTTCACAACAAATAAAGTCGTTACACCATCAAGGAATAAAGTGGGCTTGCTCCTTGTACTGGACATAGTGCTTCTATGGCGCAAGTGGCAAACACTTGTCCGCATGATTTACCATCACTATTGCAGTATTCTCCCGATACATGTCCATTCTGCACACACAGAAACTGGTGGCGTGGTAGACACATCTCCACTCTTTCACCCTCATACTTAAAATATCGGGTGTTAGAGATGGTGGAAAGCTGAATGTCTCTACAACTTACACTGAAATTCTCGAGGTACTACATATCCCTCCCCTTAGCTCTAACACCCGATATTTTATACATAATTATCATGTACAGTAAGGTCACATAGGACAAAACTTCATCTTTCAACAATAACAATGAATATGCCTGTTCTCATTACTTATTCCTTCTCCCCCCCCCCCCCCCCCCCCCCAGACATGTGTCTTTCAATCCTTGTTGGAGTTAGCTCATTTCAATTCTCTGACAATTTGTGCATACCAAATTTTTGTTTTCTGCCTTTTTCTACTCATAAATTCCAGGTGTGCATAGCTTGCGAATACTCTACTGCTTTGTTCTTATTTCCCGTACTGCTTTTCCTTAGTTCTTAAGTATTGGAGGAACTCTGGGTAAAATAAAAGTGTTCCCTTCTTCTGACTCTTGTGAATCCAAAAATGCTAGTGCTGCATAGAATTCAAACCTACCAGACTCATCCCTTTAAACATGTGACTTCCGTCATGATACTGTCCTTTTCCCCTTTAGGAACAGTACCTATATCTTACATGGGTTGAGCCTACGGGTACCCTTTCTCCTTCCATTTTGGTAGGTACACCCCTTTCTTATTCCTATCCTTCTATGGTGCAGGTCAGTCCCCTTCTTGGTGCCCCTGTCCGCGTAGTATAGGTCAGCCTTTGATAGGTCTACCTATCCCCCCTTTTTCTCATTCAATAAATGTCGAATGCGCCCTCTGTATCCTTCTTGAGTAGGCCTCCTGGTTCATTGCCCTAGCACACATCTTTATGCATCCTACTCTTAACATTCTCTGGTAAAATTAAAAATCTACTTTACACGTCAACTCCACTTTCCGAAACTCCGTCTAAGACCCTAGAGTCCTCTTTCACTCCTCACTCCTACTATATGAACAGGTATCATACCTACACATAGTAGATGCTATGTCTACCTGTATTTACTAACTCCCAGTAGATACTATGCCTTTTCTCAAATGACTAGCACAAGTAACTCCATCCCTTTTTTATACTTATTGCCCCAGTTCTCCTGCTCCTGCTTCTCTAAGAACATGCGTTGATTGTCATTCTCCTGTCTTTACATGCATGTAAATATATATGAGAGCTATTAAAAAAAAAGTAACGATGCAGGACTGTCACATATCAACAATGTGATATGTGCATCTGCTCAGATGTGCATATGTCTTTATTCCCCTACACCCCTTGGCGGTTCGGACATCGCTTCAGTTTCCTAATCTGTAATTTTCATGTTCGTGTATAAGTTTCTCTTTGTGTGTGTGTGTGTGTGTGTGTGTGTGTGTGTGTGTGTGTGTGTGTGTGTGTGTGCAACCGGATTCTTTAGCCTACTTATGTGAAATAAGTTGTAGGTTCTTTGTAACCACAGAAAAAGAGCTGCAATAGATGTATATCAATATAGAAAGAGGGGAAAAGTAGGTAGGTACTCAGATGAGAAGTAAGAAAGGAATAGTAGAAATGGTTGTTAAGATCGAAGAAGAGAAAGAAGATAGCCCCACAGACAGGAAACCCTTCCCATCCCCCTCCCCCAGTATCCCTACTTTGCCGGTACTTTCGTGAGAAGCCTGAGGAGATATGATGTTAAACGTCTCCTACAGTATGGACATTCTCACCATCATTTTTGAAGTCCCCGAAGAAAAATCTTAGCAACCCCTATGGAACGGCAAATGGTGAAGAACCAGTCACACTTGTCTGCGAGGGTTGTGTGAAAGGTGTGGTGTGTGTTTAGTGTTAGTCATGCTTGTACTTACACTACCCATCCCTCCCAAAACTAATATAAACCCTCCCTTATACATCCAATCTCATAAAATGTTCTATAAAACATAGAAAATTATATACTATGATAACATAGTTGTTTAGTCATTCAGTTTGTACTATACTTTTATACACATATAAAATCCTCTATTCAGTTTGTCATCTCAGCATCACACGGTTTAAATAGTGCCATCATATTATACTTCCCACTAATATAACATTCTATTTGTTTCACTTCATGTCTAGAGATCACTGTTCTTCCGTGATTCTCTTAAATTGCTCTTAGTCTTGTAGTCATATCTGTTTCCTACATACTAAAATTATAGGATAGTTTAAGAACTCAAGAATAGATTACAGAATAGGTTAAGATTTAAAGGGAATTCGGTGCAGGAAAAATAGTGCAGAAGAAACTCCGAAAACAACTAGGGATCCGATGGTCCTCACTCTGCCTGTTAACAGAGAACGTTAATGTTCCTGGGAGACAAATGTGACTCCGCCCAGATCCCATGTATCTGACATTAACCTCACTCGATTACTTATGGACCAATACCCCTCATTAAATTTTGTGTGACAGCTTCCCCACAACAAAACAATTATCACTTTACTAGGAAACACAACATTAGGTAAAGTTATTCTATTTTCTACTTTGCCATGGACAAGTTTGAATTCTTTTCACAAGACGGCCCTAACCTTGCTTGCGTCATTAAGTTCGGAATAAGCAACCGTCGAAATGTTTCCAGAGATTATACTCTCGGTAACTTCTTGAACTTTAATTAGTTGAAATGGTTCTGCCAAACTTCTTACATTTATAATGTCGAAGTTGGCTATTTTTCCTTTAAAACTTTGTCCTATATTATCTACTCGTGAACTGACAACTTGTGTACTGATACCTGTAATTTGTGATTGAACTATTGGTAATACTTTGTCCCGTTTCTCAACACTCTCCTTTATCTTCAATGTCAAATTCTGATTTTTTAGTTAAATATTGAAGTTGCTCATCCTGTCTCTGGTTAAATTCAGTAAATAGTTGATTAACATGACCATTCAAAGAACTAGTGAGTTCACTCTTTAAATCTAACTTCACACTTTCTACCTTATTTTTTAGAGTCAAATTCAGTCTTTAATAAAACTATATTTGCTGGTTGACTGTTCAAGGTTTCACTTTGATTACTTAAAATTTCACTCTGAGCATCTAATTTTTCACTTAGCATTACACTTGGTGCTTCTAGTTTTTCACTTAAATTCGCACTCAGTTCGTCTCTATAGGAAGCATTTTGAGCATTTAAATTTTTACTTAGAGTAATAATTTTAGCATTTGACTCTGTTCTTACTGAGTCTAACTTTAGACTTGGTTCATTGATGAAATTTGCTACTTCAGCCCAGTCTGGCATTTCCTTATTTACTGTCAGAGCTATGGCTGGTTCTGCTAGTTGCTGTTCTTGATGCATAACTTTATTGATTCTAGACCTAGTAATCAACTAAACAAAAATTCACCACTGAGTACAATAACTACACTAACAGTTTATCATTCAACTGTTTCCTCAACTTTACCAAACAATTATTGTTTTTAGCTCACCCGGCATGGAGTTCTAGCTGTGTTGGTGAGCAGATGTGTAATCAGCAGCAGTTGACAGCACTAGCACCAATGGTGTCGAATGTTGGGTTCAGCGTCGTCGTCTGCGAGCGTACGCAGAGTCAGCACCAGTGAGCAGCAACTAGTGTGGTTGGCATTGGTGGCCGGTTACTGCATTGGCATCGGCACGGTGTATGTGTGTGAAAACTGCTTACTCTCCACACCCAATCTTCTTAGTCAAAAAGTTGGGGTCTTCTCTCCGTACCCCCCCCTCCCCATTACTTTCTCATGTCTTTTACTGCGTTGCACTCGAATCTTTCTTCCATTGGTTTATTGGACTCAATACAATTACTGGAAACAGTATGGCAACTCATAGTATCTTCTTCCCGTTTTCGTCTTAAAGTTCCCATTTTCTTTGGGTCCTGTTACTTAGGTCGCCGTGTTCTAATGGTTTCTGAGGACACAACACAGTGTGGTACTGGGGCACAAGACTCACAAGTCTCTCGCAGTTGACTTACGTATTGTGTGCAGCCGATCTTCTTCTCAGGTCAGATGGCTGCGTCGATCTTCACAAACTCTTCCTCCCCAAAGACTATAGCTGGTTAAAGGAATTTGAAAATAGACTTCTTTTCTACTCTAGAAATTATTCTGTACTCTCATGATACTTTTTGTTCAAAAATAAAACCAGTTCTTGCTTCTAACAAGTCCAGTGCCAGAAAATCAAATGTAAGTGTCTTTAGTTCAATACATAATTCATTTGTTCACAACAGATAGTTGTTACACCATCAAGGAATAAAGTGTGCTTGCTCCTTGTATTAGACATCCACTTCTATGGCGTGAGTGGCAAACACTTGTCCGCACCGGTCGACCGTCACTATTGCAGAATTCTCCCGATACACGTCCATCCTGCACACACAGAAACCGGCGGCGAGGTAGACACATCTCCACTCTCTCACCCTCGTACTTCAGATATCGGGTGTTCAAAATGGTGGAAAGCTGAATGTCTCTAGAACTTAAACTGAAATTCTCTAGGCACTACAGAGTAAAGGGTGAGGGGAGAATCATATGTACTATTTCTCAAGTCAACGTCCCTTTTTCTTGACACATACTAATCTTACAGGGCAGAGTGAGGTACAGTAGAAAGGTTTGTTAACCAGCTTTTGACACAGCATACCGATTTTGTGCCAAAACTAACAATTTGCAGAAAATTTTAACATGAAAGTGACTTTTAACTATCATAGCTAAAAGGTCATCATGGATGTCTAGCTTCATACCTATATTTTATGAAGCTAACTTATTAATTGGAAATAAGAGACTCCATTTTCATCTTATCTTATTACAAATACCACTTTATTCTTTTTAAATAATTTATGTACAGCATTGACAGACTTTGTACTGATATGGTTATGTGGAAAAAATGTCACAAAATCTCTATTTTGGTATTAAATTGTATTACAACCCTAAATGTAATGCTCTGCTCATCATTTAAAAATACTGCGTAAATTGAATTTTTGTTCCATCTGATAAATTAAAATTCACTACCAGATTTAATCAAGCCTATGTTTTTCTTTTACTTAATTCTTAGTCAGGGTTAATAAATTGTTATCTCATATATATGCAAAATTTAACTTAAACTATGCACTAGTTACTAATGATTTTTGAAAATAAATTTAAATTTTCAATAATTGTCAATGAGCCAAAAGCTTTAAGACTATTTCTGTAAATTGTGAGAGTGAAGGTATATGGTTGCATATAACAAGTCTAAGTGAAACTAAGTTAATTGGTGGATGTACTGTTCACTGATGATTGTTTCTCGCATGAGAAAAGGACAAATAATGCCTCTCTGCACACTGTAACCCAAAACAGTAACTTTGGGAGAATACAGTGGTTTTGCTTCACACAAATGGGGGTTTTTAGAACCCCAAAATGTCAGTTTTGTCTGTTCGTGACTCCACTTAGGTTGAAGTGTGCGTCACCTGTGAACCAGATGCAGCCTCTGTTGCAGTTCTTTGGACAGATTTCCTTGGATTTTGCTGAATAATCCCAGAAACTGTGGTGACATTTTCATGAGCAACTACAGTTTCCCTAGGTTGAATATTCCTCACCAGATCATCAGCCACACTGCCTGTCTGTTCAAATTTGAAGAAGAGCTTGCAAACAGTTTTAGTACTGGGCCCATTTGGAACATTAAATCGTGTTTTAAAACTGCGCCTTGTCAGTGCAGTACATGTCGTATTGCAGTACCAGAAAACACGTTATCGAATGGAATGCACAATTTCGACCTCTACCTTTGGTGCACTAATCTCGTTTTGCGTTTTGACAGTGGAAATGATAGCTCTGAGCTGTGGCGCATTATTTATAGGCACTACATATTGTGATTACAGTGCCATCTGTTAGAAGCTTTTCGAACTATTTCGAAACTTCTGCATAAAATTCTTACAGCTTTCATAATAAGTGTACTGTTTCTTGCAATTGTCTATCATTCTTAGTTTTCAAGGACTTAATTTTGAAATCAGGTACTCCTTCACTGGAAATCCTGTATAAGGGTATCGTTAGCTAAACTGCAAATGAAATGAAAATAATCAAAATATGGCAATTTGTATTACTCTGTCGTTATTACCCTAGTAGGCCAACTGTGGTACTGACAATAGTGATGTGACAGCCTATGGTATTTATGTCAGAAAGAGAGAGGATGCGCGGGGGGAGGGGGGGGGGGGGGGGGTGAAAAATATGAAGTACACTCCAATTATTGCTGGCTGGAGTGGCCATGCGGTTCTAGGCGCTACAGTCTGGAGCCAAGCGACCGCTACTGTTGCAGGTTCAAATCCTGCCTCAGGCATGGATGTGTGCGATGTCCTTAGGTTAGTTAGGTTTAATTAGTTATAAGTTCTAGGTGACTGATGACCTCAGAAGTTAAGTCGCATAGTGCTCAGAGCCATTTTGAACTCCAATTATTATTATTTCAGCTGGAGCACTGCTACTTGTTGTGCAGTTGTCACAACATGCCAGAGACAACAGAGATTATTTGTTCTGCTTCTCCCTGTGTTCCAGTGGCAGTGTTCTCACAACTGTTTTTGATGACAGTTTTATTATCTGTGACAGTGGACTACCGTCTACCAGTTCAGTTGTGACTTATAATTATTGTGATTTATTACTTGCATACACAATGTGGTTCGATGTTACAATGTTTCCAGTTACATCACCTGTCGCAGTGTGTTATGTCCTATAATCACCGCTAACTTTTTTAATGGTGTGATGGTTTTCTCCTGTCATCAGATACGACAACATTAGTAAGAGGATTAACTGCACCCTCCGCCCTCCCCCCCTCCTCCAATCCTATTATATATGGAAAAGAACTTGCTTAACATTTTGAGTCTTGGCCTGTAGCATTCAAACGTATGCTAAAAAATGGTGATTTTTCTCATATTTTAGGCAATTGTAACTCTTAGAAGGTTTTAAATCTTAGTACTAAAGCTTTACGTTTATGGGAAATATAGACTTCCTAAACTAAACTGGTCTGCACTGTGTTGTTCTCGTATGGATATGTATGGTGCTTTAATAGAGTTTTTCAGTATCCAAGATTATTTTATGCAAAAATATGTAACAATGAAACATACAGCTTGTTTTATGTACTGTAATTATATTTTGGGATCTTTTTTGTTACAATTTAAGGCTGTATACAATTTATCTCAAATCACGGTAGTGCACACATTGTGACTCGGCACTCAGTTTACTGTTTCGAAAATATGATTTGGAGGGATACTGATATTGATTTTTCAGAATGTGATTATCTAGAAAATACAGCAACATGTGGCTTACAACCAGTAGTTTTCCAGTTTTCTTCAAAGTTTGTAAGGTGCAAAATTCTGTCTGCAGTTTGCACTCTGCGAGGGCAGTATCTGGAGGAATATTGCCACAGTTCATTCCCACAGTGTCTCAATGAGCACACTCTTCTTCTTAATCTACTGCAAAAAGTCATATTTGAAAATAAAAGCACAATGAAACTCCATACTGAAAACAATGTCAACGTAAATGTAAATAAGAATATCGAGAATTTTGTACCGTACATTTGTTATGGAACTGTCTGAAATTTATTCTTTAATATAGTTCACGTCATCAACAGAGTTGTCTACATCATCAACTTCTACATCTACATCCATACTCCGCAAGTGGCGGATGGTACCTTGAGTACCTCTATGGTTCTCCCTCCTATTCCAGTCTCGTATTGTTCGTGGAAAGGAGGATTGTCGATACGCCTCTGAGTGGGCTGTAATCTCTCTGATTTTATCCTCATGGTCTCTTCAGGAGATATATGTAGGAGGGAGAAATATATTGCTTGACTCCTCGGTGAAGGTATGTTCTCTAAACTTCAACAAACTCCTGTACCAAGCTACTGAGCGTCTCTCCTGCAGAGTCTTCCACTGAAGTTTATCTATCATCTCCGTAACGCTTTCGTGATTACTAATGATCCTGTAACAAAGTGCGCTGCTCTCCGTTGGATCTTCTCTAGCTCTTCTATCAACCCTATGTGGTACGGATCCCACACTGCTGAGCAGTATTCAAGCAGTGGGCGAACAAGTGTACTTTAACCTACTTCCTTTGTTTTCGGATTGCATTTCCTTAGGATTCTCCCAATGACTCTCAGTCTGGCATCTGCTTTACTGCCGATCAACTTTATATCATCATTCCATTTTAAATCACTCCTAATGCGTACTCCCAGATGATTTACGGAGATAACTGCTTCCAGTTGCTGACCTGCTATATTGTAGCTAAATGATAAGAGATCTTTCTTTATATGCATTCGCAGCACATTACACTTGTCTACATTGAGATTCAATTGCCATTCCATGCACCATGCGTCAATTCGCTGCAGCTCCTCCTGCATTTCAGTAAATTTTCCATTGTTCCATTGTTTCAGTTTCTCAATATACCACAGCATCATCCGCAAAAAGCCTCAGTGAACTTCAGATGTTATCCACAAGGTCATTTTGTATATTGTGAATAGCAACGGTCCTACGGCACTCCACTTCGACACACCTGAAATCACTCTTACTTCGGAAGACTTCTCTCCATTGAGACTGACATGCTGCATTCTGTTATCTAGGAACTCTTCAATGCAATCACACAACTGGTCTGATAGTCCATATGCTCTTACTTTGTTCATTAAACGACTGTAGGGAACTGTATCGAACGCCTTGCGGAAGTCAAGAAACACGGCATCCACTTGGGAACCCGTGTCTATGGCGTGTCATGTGGACGAATAGTGCAAGCTGGGTTTCACACGATCGTCTTTTTCGAAACCCATGCTGAGTCCTACAGAGTAGATTTCTAGTCTCCAGAAAATTCATTATACTCGAACATAATACGTGTTCCAAAATTCTACAACTGATCAACGTTAGAGATATAGGTCTATAGTTCTGCACATCTGTTCGGCGTCCCTTCTTGAAGACGGGGATGACCTGTGCCCTTTTGCAATCCTTTGGAACGCTACACTCTTCTAGGACCTATGGTACACTGCTACAAGAAGGGGATAACATGTACAGTTTCATACCATATTTATTTGGTTCTTGTGGCATGTACTGTTTGAAATACACACGACCTCGAAATTTACGCATGCCTTCATCTGTTGTAATTTTTTGAGATGGTGTGTACGTATGCTGGAAATTAGCGCACACGTTATCTAGGAGGGGTCTCACCTTATGCAGTGGGTCATAGCCAGTTTCTCCTTTCTCTCTTAGCTAAGGAATTATCACTAATGTGGAACTTTCTCAAAATAGAAAGAAATCTGTCATGGCTCAAGATGTTTGGACAGAAATTACACGATACTACAGGGTTCTTGGACCAGGGCTCTCATATACATGGCCTCACACTCACACACATATGGACTACAATTGCCAGAAACTTCCTTATTTCCATAGGTGTAACTCCTTTCCACTTTGATAATGAGCAAGTGGGTGAAAGGGAATTTGTGCTTCGTAATTTCCAGATGCATTGTTGAGCAAACAGATTAGTTTGTTCCTTTATATGTTTCATCATACTGTCTGTCAGGAAATACGAAAGAAATTCTAGAGGTGCACTGTTGTGGTCTAAACTGACAACATTACACATTCCAGATTGTCCTGAGAATAGATCGATATCTGGTGCACGATCAGTAGTCATCCAACCTTCCTCAGAATCGGTGTTGCGCTTCCCCCTCGCCGTCAGTCTTGCTCGTTATTCAGGCACAATATCGACGGGATTACTTGCTGCTGAAGTACTTGGACACCTGCTCTCCTCTTCTGAATCTATCAGAAGAGTAGTTTTGCAAATAAAATCATAATTATGTACTGAGATTTTTTTCAGTGAAAATCTGAACAAAAATTATACATGTTTTATCATCAGAATTCTTTACCTGAACTGCTAGAAACTACTTCTTGAACATAGTCCACATCATCATCAGAGTCATCTACAATATCTTCCTCTGACAAATCAACGTCACTTTCTTCTAAATCATGATATAACTCGCGAGCAATTTCTTCGTCCGTCAAGCCACGCTTCGCCATGTCGACGCTACTTATACCGCATGGGAAAAATCGCCGCTCACAAAACTCGACAAATAAAAAGGGAAGTACACCCTTCCACAGCATGCTCACACCATCTAGTGACAGATACTCGAACTATAGTCCGTGCAGCGCCTCCCAGACAAGCAGGAGCCATAAGAACACACAAAGGAAGGAAGGGGAAGAACGAGAACACGCGCCCGTAAAATTACGGGCACTGGACTTTCGGGCAGGCCGCGCGCGCCCGTATTTTTACGGGCGTCGGCGCCTAAGTGTTAAGCAATCTCTACTACATTTACATCGTTCCTCTGCAAACCACTGTGTGAAGCACGTCGCAGGGGGTACTTCCCATTGTACTGTTTGTTAAGCCTCCTTCCTGGTACATTCACTAATGTAATAAACTAATATTGTTTATATTCCAACCATGAGTTTTCATTGTTTATTACAGGTTGTGATTTTACTCTCATTTAGAGTCTAATGAATAAGAAAATAGAAAATGTCTAATTATGTTGTTTTAAGGTGCCAGTCAGAAACTGAAAGAATCATTAGATAAAAGTTGTTACAGTGATCTTTTGTACACAGTCTTAACATATATGTATATTGTCCTCTCTGGATAAATGCTGCTGCTGATGGGCTTGAAAATACTGAAGATCATCATTTGTCTCTGCACTAATATTTCAGTTCCTGTGCATTAATTGTGGATTGCCCAACACGTCTTGTATTGTTTCTGTGGAGCCTGGATTCAGTGATCGGATGTACTTTTGCATTCCGTTGTGCTGCGGCTTTTGTACACCAATAATTCTTCCCTTGTAGTTTCACAGAGGAATAAGTAAAAAAGTTTTGCTTTTAACAACATTGGTAATTACATTTTCCACATAATTATTTTCATTACAGAGGAATATAATGTCTGTCTGGCATAACTAGCTCTCTCAACATATCATCACAGACAGAAGTTGATAATTAATAAAAATTAAATGTAGTTTACATGTCAACTTTCGTTTGCTATTTCACAGAGGTCATGCCTTTGGTTCTTATTACTCTGTGCAATTTACCATAATCTGTTATTAGCTAGTAAAGTTTATTGTCAAAACTAAAGGGAAAAAAAAGTATTACTCTTTCTCCCTTCATTATATTTACGTCGGTTGACTGAAAAGTAATGCCTCCACCTTCATTACTCTTCAACAGTTGGCAGCATTGGTATGCGGCAGGTACTGGCTTGTTCCATTGTCTCTTCTCTACAGTTCTAGTTGGCAGGAAGCCTTACCATTGAACGGTTGTGTTGTTACAGTGTAAAATATGAAACCCTGTGCTGATGGTCGGTCAATGCGATTTAAGCAACTTGCAGTTATTGAATTATTGACAGCAGAAGGTGTCACCCCAAAGGAGATTCATCAGAGAGTGAAAGCAGTTTATGGTGGTTGTGTTCATGTGAGTATTGTGCGTCGCTGGGTGAGTAAATTTAAAGATGTTGAGGCGGGAAGATCTGACCTGCGTGACAAACGGAGAGTTGGACGTCCTATGACAGCAACCACCGAGTTGCTAGCCTGTCTGTAGTGTATGGTGTCCAATAGCTATTTCTTTCAAGTGATGTGATGTGTCACCTGTGGCCAAACAACCCAAAGAAGACACCAGAACTGGTCCGTACAGCCAAAACCTTCATGAGATAGGTTTGCCACACAATTACCAGCAGTTTTCTGAAGTGAGAGTTTGCCCCCCCTTCCTAATGGTCATAGGTCTAACTGCCATCCAGGACACACTTTATTGTACATACCTTACAGATTGTATCATTGACGTTTGTGCTCTGTAATTTGAACCAGTTAACACATTTTTGATATGAGTCATGTCACAATCTGAATTTATCGTTCCAGTTTCTTCTGTAGGCGTAAGAATTGCTCCACATTTTCCATGCATCTTTACGCCACTTTCACATGCAAACCCATTAAAACACAGTTTTCAGTACATGTTTATTCTGAAATATGTACTGCTATATACACTTTGTATCACAAACATTTTGAAACCAACATTTTTAAAGGAGGAGAGAGCTTTCCACGCACCAGTCTTCTTTATATTACATTGTTTTAAGGCTAGAAGGAAATCTGAAAGTTTATTTGGGGTAATTTGAGGTGCTTTCCTATTTCAGGCAATTTGACACACATTATTTGGTCAGTTCTCCAATGCACATCATGATTTTTGTCGGAATTCTGTCAAATCTGTAACTATTGTATATTCAACAGCATCTACTGGAGGATTTCTGCAGCACCTACTTAGAAGGCTGCAGTAGAGCTTTATGTGTCAGAGTGCACATTTCAGTAGAGTGTGTGATTCAACTGCTAAGAAAAAATATTTTGTAAAAAGATTAAACAAAAAAATCGATAAAGTGCAACTTAATCTTGAATTACTCTATGGCGTATTATGTATGTATATCGACTCGATAAGGAATCAGCACTCTCTCCTCCTTGTTGCATTGTCAGAGTTTCACTGTTTCTATTTACAGAGTGACATGTTTTATTTATATGACCTATATACTTGTAGGAAGATGCACCCCCTTGCTATTTGTTTGTGAGATAGTTTTGCGTGTGAAGAGAAATGACAGGGCTTGGCGATCACAAAATACTTTTGTATGTTTCTCTCATAGGTAATATTGGAATTTTCTGAACACCCAAACCACTGCCAATGCTTCCAGCTCTGTAACTGAATAGAGTTTCTTGCATTCTGTAAGGATTCGACTCGAAAACTAATTACAGATACGGTTGGTTCCCCTTCTGTTTCTCTGATCAGAAACAGATGCCCCCACTCCTTATCATGTAGCATCATAAGAAGAATTCTTTACTCATATCCAGGTGGCATAATAAATTTGCATTTACTAAAGCTTTTTAATAGTATCAAAGTCCTTGGCATTGTTTTATTCGTGACCATTTGTTGTTCTTTATTAGTAATTTAGCAAAGCACCAGTGTTCAGTAGTTGACTCGGTATGAATTTCCTAAAAAATGATAACTCCAGAAATGCCATCAGCTGCATTTTTGTTTTGAGGTACTGGAAAATGTTTAATCCCATAAATTTTTCTTCATATCTACATAGATATGCTCCGCTAGCCACCAAGCAGTTTGTGGCGGAGGGCACCATTCGCGCCGAAGACAGAATCCCCCCCCCCCCCCCCCCGTTCCGAGCGGGTCGCACAAGGGAAAAACGACTGTCTGAATGCCTCAGTACGAGCTCTAATTTCCATTATCTTTGAATGGTGATCATCGTGCGATATGAAAATTGGTGGTAATAATATATGCTGTACATCCTTTGCGAAGATCGGATTTTGGAATTTAGTGAGCAGCTCCTTCCATTTAGCGTGTTGTCTATCTGCAAGTGTGTCCCATTTCAAACTTTCTATGAGATTTGTAACGCTCTTGCGATGGCTAAATGTACCAATCACGAATCTTGCCGCTCTTCTTTGGACTTTCTGAATCTCTTGAATCAGACCCAACTGGTAAGGGTCCCATACAGACAAACAGAACTCTAAGACTGGACGAGCTAACGTATTGTAAGCTATTTATTTTCTTGAAGGACCGCATCACTTCAGGAGTCTACCAATAAACCACAATCTAGAGTTCATCTTACCCATTACTTGTGTAATTTGATTGTTCCATTTGAGATAATTTCGAATAGTCACACTCAGCTACTTGATGAGTGTTACCGCTTCCAAAGACTATGCATTTATTTTGTACTTTTACATTAATGGGGATTTTTGCTTTGTTATATGCAGTAGGTTACTCATACTAATATTAAGAGATAACTGCCAGTCATTACACCACACATTTATTTTCTGTAAATCCTCACTGATTTGTTCACAACTATTGTGTGATACTACTTTCCTGTAGACTACAGCATAATTGTCAAACAACCTAATGCCACTGTCAGTACCATCAATCAGATTGTTTATGTAAATGCTGCCCTGGGCATACCTGATGTTATGCTTGTTTCTGTTGAAGTCTCCCCATTCAGGACGACATTCTGCTCTCTGTCTGTTAGAAAACTTTCTATCCAACCACATATGTCATCGGATAGACCACAAGTGCGCAATTTTTGGAGCAAGCGACAGTGTGGAACTGAGTTGAACGCCTTCCGAAAGTCAAGGAATATGGCATCAACCTGGGAGCTGGTATCTAGAGCCTGTTGTATATCATGCACAAAGATGGCCAACTGTGTCTCGCATGATCGCTATTTCCTAAAACTGTGCTGGTTTCTGCAGATGGGCTTCTGAGAGTCTAGAAAGGTCATTACGTCTGAACACAAAATATGTTCCATGATTCTACAACAAATCGATGTCAGTGAAATTGGTCAGTAATTATGTGCATCCCATTTACTTCCGTGGGCCTTCTTCCAGTCCCATGGAACTTTCTGCTGTTCAAATGATCTCTGACAGATGATGGATAAGAATGGTGCTATATTTGTGGCATATTCAACATAAAATCTTATGGGGATACCGTCTGTGTCATACGCCTTCCTGACATCTAAGGATCTTAACTGTTTTACAACCCCAGATACACTAAACACTTTGTCAGCCATCCTTGCGTTTGTTTGATAATTGAAAGGGGGAATGGTGCTGCAGTCATCTACTGTAAACCAGTTTTTGAAAGCTAGGTTTGGAATTTCGGCCTTCTGTATTCCTTTATCTGATAGTTTCCCTTCTGACGAGATGAGATGACCTAACCAGCACATTGATTTCCCTTGCATGTGATGCGAGTCTGATATACCCATTAGACTTTGTAATGGCATCTGTAGTGTAGGGATAGTGTCTTTGATTAGTAATCAAAATGTCCAGGTCCCAGGTTCAAACCCCATGACTGCATAAATTTTAAATAAAAATCATTAGGAATGGGGGCCAAAGAGTTCCAGCATAAGAAGTCACCCTTATTCAGGAAACAGCTTTGTCAAAGAGGGCAGAGGAGCAGAAATACATTCTGGGCACTCTCTTGCTCTTAGGATGGGAAACTGCCCCTAAGGCAGAAGAATCACAATGATCAACAGCATGAGGATGCAGAAGCCAATGGGAACCACTGTATTAAAGACATATAATGTGTTTCCACAGGTTATGTGGCCTTTAATTGAGACAGTGTTATGATGATCTCTCCATTGTCAAAAAATTCTGGAATAGTTCCCCATTTGGATCTCCAGGGGGAGGAAGAGACTGAGTAACCAATGAAGGGATAATGTTATATGGGTTGGGATATCAGAAGTTTGAACATGGCAGAGAATCTAGAAAATCTGAAAATGGAAATGCAAAGCCTCAGTGTAGATGTAGCAGGGGTCAGTGAAGTGAAATAGAAAGAAGATGAGGATTTCTGGTCACATGAGTATAGGGTAACATCAACTGCAGCAGAAAATGGTATAACAAGAGTATGATTCATTATGAATAGGAAGTTAGGGCAGGGAGTGAGTTATTGTAAACAGTTCAGTGATAGGGTTGTTCTCATCCAAATTGATAGCAAGTCCATTATTGCAATGGCTAAAATTAATGAATTAAAGTTTGAATTGCTACCTCATACACCCTATTTGCCAGATTTAGCCCCCTCGGATAATTTTCTGTTCCCAATCTTAAAAAAATAGCTCAGTGGTTGAAGATTTTCAATAAATGAAGATGTGATATCGGCAGTTCATAGCTATTTTGAGGAGTTAAGACAGTTCTCATTATAAAAAGGCTATCGAACTTATTGAACATTGCTGGGAAAAGTGATAGAGGTGAAAGGAGATTATGTTGAAAAATAAATACATTCTTTTCCAAAATTTTTGTGTTTTCTTTATTGGAGCAGGTACTTATGGGACCACCCTCATAGACTCAGATCACAATTTAGTAGTGATGAAGATCAGGCTGAAGTATAGGAGACTAGTGAGGTAGAATCAGTGCACAAAGAAGTGGGATATGGAAGTACTAACTAATAAAAAGATATGCTTGAAGTTCTCTGAGGCTGTAGATAGTCCGTAAAGGTACAGATCAATAGGCAATTCAGTTGAGGAGGAATGGACATCTCTGAAAAGGACAGTCACAGGAGTTGGGAAGAAAAACATAGGTACAAAGAAGGTAACTGCAGAGAAACCATTGGTGATAGAAGAAATACTTCAGTTGACCAATGAAAGAAAGAAGAAAAAAAAATATTCAGGGAAATTCAGGAATAAGAAACACAAGTCACTTAGGAATGAAATAAGTAGGAAGTGTGGGAAAGTTAAGACAACATGGCTGCATGAAAAAGTGAGGAAATCAAAAAAGAAATGATTGTCAGAAGGACTGACTCGGCATAGAAGAAAGTCAAAATAAGCATCAGTGAAATTAAAAGAAATGGCAGAAACATTAAGAGCGTAATTGGAATTCCACTGCTAAATTCAGAAGAGAGAGCGGACAGGTGGAAAGAATGTATTGAAGGCCTGTGTGGTGGGGAAGACTTGTCTGATTACGTGGTGAAGGAGAAACAGGAGTCAATACGGAAGAGATAGGGGACCCAGTATTACAGTCAGAAATTAAAAGAACTTTGGAAGATGTAAGATCAAATAAGGCAGAAGGGATGGATATGAGTCCAGCAGAATTTCTGAAATCATTGGGGAAAGTGGCAACAAAATGATTATTCGCATTGGTGTGTAGAATATACGAGTCTGCAATATACCATAAGACTTGAGGAAAAATATCATCCACACAGTTCCGAAGATTGCAAGTGCTGACAAATGTGTGAATTATCCCACAATCAGCTTGACAGTCATGCATCCAAGTTGCTGACAATATTAATATACAAAAAAATGGAAAAGTAAATTGAGGGTATGTTGGATGATGATCAGTTTGCGTTTAGGACAGACAAAGGCACCAGAGAAGCAAATCTGATGTTATGGATGATAATGGAAGCAAGACTAAAGGAAAATCAAGACATGTTCATAGGATTTGTTGACTTGGAAAAAGCATTTGACAATGCAAATGATGTAAGATGTTTGAAATTCTGAGAAAAATAGGGGTAAGTTATAGGGCACGATAGGTAATATACACTATGTACAAGAGCCGCAGGTGGCAAATAAGAGTGGAAGACCAAAAATGAATCACTTGATTAAAAAGGGTGTAAGACAGGGATGTAGTTATGCTCCCCTGCTTTTCAATCTATGCATCAGAGAAGCAGTGACATAAATAAAAGAAATTTTCAACAGAGGAATTAAAATTCAAGATGAAGGCTATCAGTGATAAGATTCACTGATGAAGTTGCTGTCATCAGTGAAAGTGAAGAAGAATTACAGGAGCTGCTGAATGGAATGAACTGTCTAATGGTACAGAATACGGATTGAGAGTAAGTCAAAGAAAGATGAAGTCATTAGAAGCAGCAGAAATACGAACAGCCAGAATCAACATCAGAATTGGTGATCATGAAGTAGTAGTAGTAGTTAAGAATTCTGCTACTTAGGCTGCAAAATAACCCATGATGGATGTAGCAAGTGGGACATAAAAGTAGACTAGAACTGGCGAAAGAGGCATTTGTGGACAAGAGAAGTCTTACTAGTATCAAATACAGGCCTTAATTTGAGGAAGAAATTTCTGAGAGTGTACATTTGGAGCACATCATTGTATATAGTGAAACATGGACTGTGAAAAAATCAGAAAAGAAGAGAATCAAAGCATTTGGGATGTGGTGCTACAGAAGAATGTTGAAATTTAGGTGACTGTAAAAGGAAGGAATGAGGAGGTTCTCCAGAGAATGGGTGAGGAAAGGAATATATGGAAAACATTGACAAGAAGAAGAAAGAGAGTGGTTAGACATCTGTTAAGACATTACAGAATAATTTCCATGGTACTAGAAGGTACTTTGAAGGGTAGAAACTGTAGAGCAAAACAGAGTTTGGAATACATCCAGCAAATAATTGAGGACTTAGATTGCAAATGCTTCTCGGAGATGAAGAGGTAGGCCAGGAGTGGAATTCATTGCAGGACACATCAAACCAGTCAAGGGACTGATAACTCAAAAAGAAGGGGCTAAAAGAGGACTACAATATGGTGACTGTGAGGTCTCTGTGATCTTTCAGTTTACTATTCTTTCAATTTCTTTTCTTACTGCTTCCTTTTTTGACCATGGTATCGCATATGATGAATGACAAAATGATGTGTGAGGGCAAACATCCGTTTTATAATCATAATCGTTGATAATCCCTTGTGACTTCTCAGACACCTGTGTATGTTGTAAAAGTAATATACATAACACATCTTTTTGTGTCTGAGATAAGTAGGGAGAATCCTTTACCTTATCTCGTAACATTTGCATGTGTATTTGTGTATATAATGACTGGTCGTTACATTGTTCATTTATAAAAAAAAAAGTCAGGGTAAAATAATTTCAAATCTATGTTGCTTTGTTTTGTGGTATGACCTGTTTTTGTTCTAACTAGTTAAAATGAAATCATATATTTGCCCAACTGTAAATAACACTTGCCATTACCCAAATCTATCTTTACTTCGCACTGTCAAAAGAAGTACATTCCGAGAATGTAGTTAACTATTAATTTCCCCACCACAAGAAATGTACATTTGATTATAACCTTGTTAATGGTGGCAGGTATGCATGTTTATAGTTTTACTCCTCTTGACCTGCCACCCACTGCAATCAGAATTTTGCAGTTTTGAACAAATAAGTTTGGTATTTGCATACTCTTTTTGATCTCGTTAAATAAACTCGTGATATAACATTGGCTGAAGCTCTGTAAAAAATGAATTTTGTGAATACATACCCCCACTTCCCCTTTCGGTTATTGTCAGCAGGCTTGTTTTCCGATGGTGGCATCGGAATAGCACCATTATTGTCAACCACCTCGACTATATACACTGTGTGCCCTGTGTTGTGCTACTTTGTATCTTGGCTATTACATAAACCCTGTTCTCCTTGCCTAGTTTTTCTACCTTCTCCATGACCAACAGTTATTGATGTGTACTCGTTATAATTCACATTATTTGGTCTCATATGATCTGTAGTGCCTTCCCAATCATTATACCCGTGTTTTGTTCGGATGTGGTGGGTTCCGGTAGCTTGGTTCATTTCCACTGTTTCCTCTCTTTTGGTAATCATTATTTCCCCAAGAACTGAAATTTCTCTGCTTATTATTTGGTGATAATGTGTATGGGTGCCAACACTGGTTAGTGTTGTTACCGTGCTGATGGTACTGCTTTGGATATTTGACCGCGCATTCAAATTATATCTTTGAGCTCGATCGTCTTAATGTATGAGATCTATGGAATCCAATACTGAGAGAAAATACGCAAGGTCTGCATCAGGTATAGTGATCAGTTTCTATTGCAGATTCGCTTGTCACAATCATTCTTGAACATCAGTGGACCAAAACTTGTCAACAAACTGTTTATATGTTTGAAAATGTTCTGCACAATCTGCTGCCTGGAGCAGTGCATCTCCTTCGGTGAATCCTCCACACAGCTTATTTTTTTGTGTTCAGCCCAGCTATGCAGCAGTATGTTGTGGAATGCTCTTATAGAAATTACAGAGTGTACCTTCTTTTGTCTCTCTGGAAAATACTTGAAATTGGCGATATTTTAATAAGCTTTCATCCATCAGTATTGACGAAAGACAGGGTCCTGTTCCCAACGAGTATGGCAGTGACGTTTGGCAGTGGATTGTAATTTATTTGGTTTGTTATAGGCATCAGCGTTCCATTATATGTGTGGAAACCCTTTCCACTGACATGAAGCTGTGGAGGCGAATGTGTATTTTCTCTTTTATTTGGTATGTTCTACGTGTTTCCTGTATTAACGTCTTGTTCAAACTAACTCTGCCAGAGGCAAACTTGGATCGAATTTGTTGTACAGCAGATGTATGCAGCTACCTTAGTAACAATTTTCTTTTCTTTTTTGGTTATCTGTTTTTTCGATGTTGGTTACAGGGGTTTAGTGGCGCACTAAAAAAGTTTTCAGCAAGTGTGGTGTCACTGTTGAATGCACCACATGGGTTCCTATATAAACCATGATCAACTAAGTCCCCTCTACAACATCTAGAAGTGTGTAATACAAATTGCAAAACACCCTGTATATTTCAATGAATATAAATATGCCATTTAATAAATAAGCCCCTAAGTTTTTGATAGTCTAATTTTGACTCCTCCTTAAGTGACCACCATTTCCTGCACCTACCATAATAATGTGTGCTGGACAGGGTCTCAAACATGGAATGCTTGTCTTTTGTGGGCAAGTGATCTACTGATGGAGCTATCCAAGCATGGCTCACGACCCACTCTCACAGGTCTGTTTTTGCCGTTACATCTCTCGTACTGTGCAAACTTCACAAATGTTCTCCTGCATATCTTGTCTTCATGGCTTATGCAGGAATTTTACACAGAAGATTTTAGAATATTCCTCTATTCCTAACTAAAACCAGGCTTTCACACGATTGTTACTTCCTGTCTGCTACTTTCTGACAGTTCACTCTCTTTAACATCTCCGAGACTATCCGATGTGGGTCAAATGAGCCTGTGAGCATTCATGCTGCCATTCTTTGTAAATGCTCAATATCCGCTGTTGGTCCAATTTAGTACAGGTCTCTCACATTTGAGTAACATTATAGTACGGATCGCATGAGTGTTGTGCAAACAGTCTCCTTTGTAAACTGACATTTATTGTGATTACTGATTCCACCACTGAGTCTGTCTGTTATCTACCTTCCATATCTGAAATTGTGTTGTTTCTCCATGTTACCTCACTCTGCTCATATTCTTGACATTTCTACATGTTTCAGGTGAACGATCTCACACTGTGCCCTGAAACAATGTGTATTATTTTTGAGATGACTACATTAGTAGTAAAATGAAAAACCTGTAGTCGAGAAGGCGTAACAAGTTCTCTGACAGCTTGCACTGCTGGTGCCAACTTTTCAACTGCAAGGAGCTTACAGCTTGAGGCAAAAAGAGTAGCCATCTAATTAGCTGTGACAACACTGAGGAATTGCCATAAAGACATTTACAAAATTGTGTTACTTTATCAGTCGAGGTAGGCCTACGAAGATGCCTTGACCGGCCCACTGCAACTGCCAGGGATCAACGTACTCTGACTCGACTATAAGTGAAGGTGACCACAGTGCAATGGCTACAGTTGTTTCAAATTGCTCTGCTGCTGTTAGATGGGAATCATAATCTTGTGCTTGACAGAAGTATGTGAGCAACTACTCAATAAAGTTTTGCACTGTCCTTGTGATGTGCACAGTTTTTTTCCTCTTTCTCAGTACTCTTTTGATAACAGAAAATCGCTACATACTGCCACCTGTTTAATGAAGATTCAAATAAAAATGCATTCTATGCGCAGTTCATTTGAGTGCACCCTTTATCCAATTGTGAATGGTACTTGCATACACTGTTCAGTCTGTCGACGTGCCACAGGGGTCATTTTGAGCTTAGACTGGGTACGCTTTCTCACTTTATGATGAGAAGGATTATTAGAGAATGAAATTGGTTGCCTAATTGGTATATACCACGGCAACACCATCCTGACGTTCATCACTACTGCGAGACACGAAACATCGGAGATTTGCTTCATAATAGTCACTTAGGGGCAGAAACACCAACTGATGACCACTTCCTACAAATTGCAGCTCATAGGTAACATGAGGAGGATATGATAAAACTTCACATTGTCTTTTCAGGGACAACTAGGGATAATATTAGTTAATGATAGTTAGACACTAGACTACCACCACGTCTGCAAAACAATGCGGCCTCCAGACACCTTTTACAAATGATAAAACAAACCACCACAGCATCTGGAGAGGATAAGTAAACTACTTTAATGGAACCCAGATAGGTAGCATCATGTTCTATTCACCAAAGACTGCTGGCTTTGTATGACACCTAACAGTTCTAATAAAAGAATGTGGAAATGTCCAGATGTTAATGCACGAGCACACCACACCCACCTCGTAAGGGAAGGGATCGAGTAAATGAAATGGCCAACAGTATCTGCCAATACAAACCAAATTGACCGTAATTTGGGCCAGTCGGAATTTGCAGTGCACAACTACAGTGACCCTTCTCTCGCATCGAGTCAGTCCACCTCAGGTGGACTGTTGTCGAAGAGGGAACGGGGTCGAGTGGTGATACCTCGGCCACCTTGTGGACAGCGTACAGAGGAGGGTCCGAGCATGTGACAATGCAAAGGAAATAGGAGCATGGTACTGAATAATACCCAGTTGTAGGGTTTGATTTTACATGTATGCACTTCTCAAATAGTAAGTTATTAATTAACCGTTTTTTAGAACAGGAGGCTAACTCACAAAAAAATTTAATTGCAATTGCTTTTTCATTGCTGTCATAAAATGTAGTCCAGTTTTATGTTAATATATTTTCTTCGTTTATGTTACATGCTGGCCAGCAGAGGTAAATTACATGTCCCCATTCCTTTCTTAGAAATTCTTCCAGTGAAACAAGAAAAAACAATTAACAATAATTAATGTTAAAAAAAACAGCATCGTATCGACATCTTTGGCCCACACAGCAGGCGTGACAGTGGCTGGTCTGCAATAGAGTGGAAGAATCCCATCCAAGTGTGACATTCTCTTGCTCTGCATGAAATAAGAAAACAATAACAATGACAATCAAATATGTTGTTCTTGTTGTGGTCTTCAGTCCTGAGACTGGTTTGATGCAGCTCTCCATGCTACTCTATCCTGTGCAAGCTTCTTCATCTCCCCGTACCTACTGCAACCTACATCCTTCTGAATCTGCTTAGTGTATTCATCTCTTGGTCTCCCTTTATGATGTTTACCCTCCACTCTTCCCTCCATCACTAAATTGGTGATCCCTTGATGCCCCAGAACATGTCCTACCAACCGATCCCTTCTTCTATTCAAGTTGTGCCACAAACTCCTCTTCTCCCCAATTCTATTCAATACCTCCTCATTAGTTATGTGATTTACCCATCTAATATTCAGCAGTCTTCTGTAACACCACATTTCAAAAGCTTCTATTCTCTTCTTGTCCAAACTATTTATTGTCCATGTTTCACTTCCATACATGGCTACACTCCATACAAATACTTTCAGAAATGACTTCCTGACACTTAAATCAACACTCGATATTAACAAATTTCTCCTCTTGAGTAACGCTTTCCTTGCCATTGCCAGTCTAGATTTTATATCCACTCTACTTCGACCATCATCAGTCATTTTGCTCCCCAAATAGCAAAACTTCTTTACTAATTTAAGTGTCTCATTTCCTAATCTAATTCCCTCTGCATCACCCGACTTAATTTGACTAGATGCCATTATCCTCGTTTTGCTTTTATTGATGTTCATCTTATACCCTCCTTTCAAGACGCTATCCATTCCGTTCAACTGCTCTTCCAACTCCTTTGCTGTCTCTGACAGAATTACAATGTCATCGGCGAACCTCAAAGCTTTTATTTCTTCTCCATGGATTTTAATACCTACTCCACTGCTTCCCTTTCATGCCCCTTGACTCTTATAACTGCCATCTGCTTCCTGTACAAATTGTAAATAGCCTTTCACTCCCTGTATTTTACCCATGCCACCTTTAGAATTTGAAAGACAGTATTCCATTCAACATTGTCAAAACCTTTCTCTAAGTCTACAAATGCTAGAAACGTAGGTTTCCCTTTTCTTAATCTTTCTTCTAAGATAAGTCGTAGGGTCAGTATATTGCCTCAAGTGTTCCAACATTTCTAAGGAATCCAAAGTGATCTTCCCCGAGGTCGACTTCTACCAGTTTTTCCATTCGTCTGTAAAGAATTCGTGTTAGTATTTTGCAGCTGTGTTTTATTAAACTGATGGTTTACTAATGAAATAAAAATGAATTGTGGAGACAATGGTGCACTTTAAGATACGTATACAATATGTAGGTAAATGTGCCTTTAACTGTGATTGTGGGTATAAATACATGTGTCAACAATTCTGTGACACTACAACTGATGCTTTCCGTGCCAGTGACCTCAGGTGGTGATCCCATTGTGACCTGTTAACCCAGTGGATGCACGGAGTCTCCTGGCTGTCATCTGCAGGTGTGCCGTGTAGGCCACTCGTATAATGCTGGGTTGCTGGTAGAGGGGGTAAACACAGCAACAACTTCCTTAATTTTGGTTAATGATTTGTTTTGTTTCACAGCTTATTGTTTCGTTAACTACTCCCTCTATTTTGAGCCTTTTTACATTCGAGATAAAGAAGTGGTCTAAAAATTCTTATTAACATTTAAAAATCCTCAAAGTGACGTAGATGATGCTGAGGCAAGTAATGAAATATAAGATTCACGGTGCCGCAGATGTCGGGGAAATACCCAAAAGAGGGCAACAAAAGTCGAACGTGTGACATCGCCAGGTGGCGTGCCTCGCCACACGTGCAGCAGTTGGGAATGTGACCTGTTGTAAATGTGTATGTTATGAAATTATTGTCCTTGCTGTAACTGAGCAAAAACTGTTCTTACTTTGTGTTCCTTTCCCATTGTACCTTTCCTCCTCCAGCTTTATTTAGTAAAGAACACTTAGATGACTTACTGGTAGTGATGCAATTGGAAGCTTATACTTGTTTATTCGTGATACAGTATAGGTTTTTGTTGTACTCTACTCTGCAATTAACCAGCGGTGACTGCAGAAGCTGTAAATGATTATTACTTCATTGTAAACACGTAGTTGTCCACTGCAGTTTCGAAAAATACTGCTTGCTAGATGCGATACTAGAGACCTGAGCCCCGCGCACTTAAGTTGTGTACTTAGGCCCAGAGCCGTGCAAAAGTGAGTACTCGACTTGGGTCGTGATGATCGAGTGTGAGAGACTGATACGTTCCACCACTGCACGTGCGGCAAGGTATGTCGTCTGGTGACACCACACGTTCGACGTTCGACATTCGCCATCTGCTTAGAGTTATCTACGCCACTTCTGGCATTTTTAACCCTACGTTGCTCGTCATCCACACGATTTTCTTTCCATTAAATCTTCATCCATTAGTGTCAGCAGTCATTGGCATTGTTTTTGAACCATTATTATTGCTTGGAGGACATTGGTCATCTGCATGAGCACTACTGTGTCAATCTGGGACAAAGTAAATGTATGTTACTTTACTGCTTTCCTACAATCAATCCAGCTTTCATGTGCGCAATTTTAGGTGTATTGAAACTCATTGCAGGTAATTTGCTTTTCACCTAGAATACTTTTGTTCAAAAAGTAAATATTGTCTATACCTTTAGTTTGTGGAATAGATTGCTAAGGCAAAAGAACCTAGGACAAAGTTTAGCAGAGATCTATATGTACAGCTGGCGTGGTTCCATGTGATGAGTAATGGAGAACCTGACATCGGTATTACTGACTCAGAGAATGAGAACTGTGTGCATGACAGTGGTAGCAATTCAGTAACAGAAAATGGAGTGTCAGAAAATATTGAATATGAATCGCAGGAAGAAGTAATTCAGTAGCATGTATTTCTTTTAGGGAAAGATGGAATATCTAAATGGAGGAAAAGTAAATATCCTATCCATGTTAGAAAAAAGATCTTGTTATATTACTACACATTTACCTGGACCTAAAAATGAAGCTCATACAACAAAGAAATAGATATTTCATTGTTATTTTTGGATGAAAATGTTACACCCATTATTGCAAAATGTATTAGTGCTAAATAAATTAATGTTTACTTAGATGAAGTTCGTTGTAAATTTTCTAGGAAATGGATTGGTTTTTAATATCCGTTCGGACCTCGGAGACATTCTAGAAAGAGCTTATCAAAGTTGTGAGGTAAGTCGGACAGCAGTGGATGTGAATTGTGCTACTTATGCATGAGTGAAAACTAATTCAGATTGTGCACTTGAAATGTCTGAGGTTAGATAGTATCCCTGGTAGAGGTATTCGTAGCAAGGATGACAAGTTGACGGCTATCAGAGGGGTACTGGAGCTATTTACAAACACTTCCCTAAAATAATTACCACCTATTGTATAATTTACTGAATATGTGTATTAAGTGTATTATATTTGGATTTAAATAAAACACTTGTAAAATCATTCATATACACCATCCAAACTGTCCAAATACACCGTTTATGTTGTGGAGGACACCTGTCATCTGCACAAGTGACTGTGTCAGAAATTATCGTAGAGAACTGAGGATTAAACATTAATAAGAATCACCCTGTATATAATACTTTAGAGTGCCATAATGTTGAAGTGTTGATTTTGGAAGATGTTCATTCTTTTCCTTATTGTGATTGTTCTAAGTGTGTTATGTGAAGTGAAATATTTTTTCAGGGATAAACTGGCTCCTGTCGATTTACGCCTGTATGGGGACGACGTGCTGTTTTATACATTTTATGCATTTGTCTCCGAAGCACTGCAAATACTGGCTGCTAATGAGCTGTAAGTAATTTACAAATGTGTGCTCTACTTTTGGAATGGTATGAGAAATAGGTTTTAAGGTACACTTCATGTTGTATTTGATTTTTTGTTATGATCTCTGATTTCCTTTGAAACATGTTGTCTTGTTGAATCTCATTTTTTGTGGCAGCTGTTACCTGTATTTTGACGATTTCTTGTGTGATTTTTTTTTTACATTTTCTCGATATATATATATATATATATATATATATATATATATATATATATATATATATATATATATATATATAAAACAGAAAGAAACTTCCACATGGGAATATATATATATATATATATATATATTTCATTTTCTCTTGTGAATATTAAGTCTGTATTAAGCATTGTAATAAAAACAGAGTAGTTTCTTAATAATTATCCTAAAACAAAGAGGTGGCACAGTGGTTAGCACACTGGACTCGCGTTTGGTAGGAAAATGGTTCAAACCCGCATTCGGCCATCTTGGTTTAGGCTTTCCATGATTTCCCTAAATCGCTTCAGGCAAATGCCGGGATGCTTCATTTGAAAGGGCACGGTTGATTTCCTTCCCTGTCCTTCCCTAACCCAATGGGACTGATGAGCTCACTGTTTGGTCCCTCCCCCATATCAATCAACCAACCAACCATCCAACCTAAAACAAAGTGAATGGTGAAAGCTTGTTTTTCTTTTTCCAAATCCTATCCTACTAAAAATGTAATAAGATCATTGAGAAATGGTTATTTGTTTAATAAGTACAATAAAGTAACAGAATGAATTTAGTAGTAGCATTAAATGTCATCCATTTCTTAACATTTTTCTACCATTTCTTTCATTATTTGTATCCTGCACATGCAAAAAAATCAAAAGTAGACAAGTCATGTGAACAAGGTGCCTAGGAACCTATGATTATTGTGCAACCTTCTGTTAAAGATCCGTGATACAAAACAATGCCAGGTGATATATGTCATAGCACATTTAGTTCCATCTCGCTGCTAAAAATCGTACATTATTATATGCTCCTTGCTCCTTGCGTTGTGTAGAACCCATTGCCAGCAATGTGGAAGGAATAGTATACCCTTAGCAGAGCCTGTTCTGTTGATGGTGCGAATGGACCAGTCTAAAGTTATGGTGATCCTTGTGTTCAACTGTGATGGCGTTATCCTAATGCATTACCAGGGTGTATACGACCCAGGACAACTGGGAGGTCTGGGAAAAACCCTTGAATTTTTTCATTCGGGAGAAAACCGCGAGAAACTCTGGAATTTTTTAGAATTCTGGGATACTTTTTTGTTTTAGTTTTCAGTCAAGTTTTTGTAATTTTGACTGGTAAGAAATAATAATGTAACAAAGGATATTACTGCATCCCAATACAGCAGAATAATACTGCAGCAATAAAACATGAACAAGAGGAAAAAACTAAAATAAAACTTAATTTGCAAAAGAAATTCGCCATGTACACAACAAAATACAGTGCTCATTGAAGCATTGGCCAGTAGCAAAGTGTGTCAAAGGCTTTAGGAAGACTACACAATGCTTCATGATAACAAATTGCCTCTGATGAGCATGACGTCATAACTGTTTACATTAGATTTATGTGAGCAGTTGCGAGTGGGCCCATCACATGCACAGTTGAGTCACGTATGTACTTTCTCCTGCTTCTGGCTACAAAAGTGTTGCTGTTAGCAGCAAGATGCTACCCAGAAAAATTTTACTGGCGCACGCAAGCTGCCATATTCTCTGGGAGCAAACCACGGTATCTGCTCCGGGCGGCAGTTTCAGTCAAGCATTAATCGCTTTGCAGAACAATGAAGTTATTTTTGTCGGTTTGCTAAAGAAATATGGCTTTCTTAATCTTTTCGGCTGAGGCAGTCAATTTATTTGAAACGAAGTGTTTAATTCCACACTATTGGCTCGTTTAAACTGTTTGCTGCATTTCAAAACAGCATGTTTTCATCTTACAGCACGTATGGTATTAAGCCATAATAAAAAACCAAAAATAAGATAATACAGTACTGCTACTCCAAAAAAATTTGCAACCGAATCTGGACATACAAATGTGCACTTTAAGCCGAATTATGCATTTTAGTATGGTTCAAGAAATTTCTCTGATGTCTTGTTTCTTTTATGACATAATGTAAGATCTTTTAATGTTTTACACGCATGAACATATGGGCTTCCTGTGTCATCGTAGCTGCGCAAGCGCAGTGACGTCTGTTATGAAATGAACCTCTTTCTAACAGACAGCGGGAAAATATTGCGAATGATTGATTGAAAAGCGTTACTTTCAAAGTAAATTTCCTTTTACGCAAGATGAGAGTCAAATGTTCTGTTATTTAAGAAATTCATCGCACATTCTTGCACTTAGTTAATTTAACAATCAACTATTTGAGGACGATTGTTTAGAAAAAATTTCGAGCCCAGAAGATCAGACATTTAGGTCCGTATTAAAAATTTTACTGGCACATTTGTGTGATGTATCTTAAAGTGTAACACACGCATAAAAGATCAACATTATACATGAAAGTTTAGCTTCTCTTGCAGCTTAATAGTCGCCGAGACCAATATTACATGTGGAAGCTCTGCTTTTCTTGAAGCTACACTATGTATATTAATTCACACCATTAACTTTTTCCGTTTGTGTGTACGTGCTACTTAACAGTGATAATGCTATTGAATGAGTACATCGTGTGTCCTAAGCTCTGAATATTCGCTGTATCGGCTGGCAAGATCACGTGACATGAGGTATGACTGGCTTACAAAAGTTCATCCCAATTCTGATTTCAATGCTTCGGAAAGTAACATTTGGTGTTTGATGGAATTCAAATTTATACTTTCGAAATACGAAAATAAGCAGTGTACATTATCTTTTTTTCTAAGTTTCGTTTTCTAAAGGGCTGAGAAATTCTATGCCAGTGTATAAAACCATAACCATTCAAATGATTTATAAGTCTTACAGTTCCGAGGAAAAATATGTCACATAACATGGAAAAAGGGTAGTTCCACTGAGGAGAAAGTGTGTTTTTAACTGGGAAAAATCCGGGAATGTTTTTTCCTTGTCCGCTTATACACCCTGATTACGTTCCTCCATGGCAGACCGTCAATGCACAGTACTACTGTTCGTTTTTGGAGCATCACATGCGACCGGTTTTGTGAAAGAAGCGGCAACACTCTGTGCGCAACCTACCCATCATTTTGCACAACAGTGCGCGGGCACATACAGTGCCAACTGTGGCTGCTGTGTTCGGTCGGTGGGACTGGACAGTACTGTACCATTCACCATACTCCCCGGATTTAAGTCCTTGTGACTTTGACTTGATTCCGAAGATGAGGGAACCACTTCATGGCATTCGCTTCAGAACTGTTCGAGCTTTTCATCCATTTCATAAATCCTGAACTGAGTGTTTTACTGTTATGTAATTGTGAAGGTACATTAAGTGGTACATACGGATACTGTCTGGGAAAGTGTTGTAAATAGAGTTAGTAGTAAAGAAGAAACAGGTTAAAAGTCATGTGTTATGCAGTAATTTTATTCAAAGAACAGCAAAAATGTAGCAAGTGATAAACTTTCTTCCTTTCACCATTTTCATAATTTTCTTGCTCTCATTCTGAAATGCGGGATGAATGCAGTCAGAGTAATTTGAGACGTACTCATATATGCAGTTTCTGAATGTAATACTTGTCTCACAGTGTACTTAGACCTTTAACATACGATTATACCGCTCAACAAGTAAATTATGACAGCATTTCAAATTTTTTGTTGGCACTCAAGAGACCTAGATAGGCAGCCTGGAACTTGGGCATTAAACCGAGAATCAGGAATCATCTTACTCTGTCAGTAATATAAATATGATGACAGACTCAAATAATGTGTGGTCAGATTGTGAGCAGATCAAGTTGTTATTGTTGTCTTCAGTCCTGAGACTGGTTTGATGCAGCTCTCCATGCTACCCTATCCTCTGCAAGCTTCTTCATCGCCCAGTACTTACTGCAACCTACATCCTTCTGAATCTGCTTAGTGTATTCATCTCTTGGTCTCCCTCTAAGATTTTTACCCTCCACGCTGCCCTCCAATGCTAAATTTGTGATCCCTTGATGCCTCAGAACTTGTCCTACCAACCGGTCCCTTCTTCTTGTCAAGTTGTGCCACAAACTCCTCTTCTCCCCAAATCTATTCAATACGTCCTCATTAGTTATGTGATCTACCAATCTAATTTTCAGCATTCTTCTGTAGCACCACGTTTCGAAAGCTTCTATTCCCTTCTTGTCCAAACTAGTTATCGTCCATGTTTCACTTCCATACATGGCTACACTCCATACAAATACTTTCAGAAATGACGTCCTGACACTTAAATCTATACTCAATATTAACAAATTTCTCTTCTTCAGAAACGCTTTCCTTGCCATTGCCAGTCTACATTTTATATCCTCTCTACTTCGACCATCATCAGTTATTTTGCTCCCCAAATAGCAAAACTCCTTTACTACTTTAAGTGTCTCATTTACTAATCTAATTCCCTCTGCATCACCCGACTTAATTTGACTAGATGCCATTATCCTCATTTTGCTTTTATTGATGTTCATCTTATACCCTCCTTTCAAGACACTATCCATTCCGTTCAACTGCTCTTCCAAGTCCTCTGCTGTCTCTGACAGAATTAGAATGTCATTGGCGAACCTCAAAGCTTTTATTTCTTCTCCATGGACTTTAATACCTACTCCGAATTTTAATTTTGTTTCCTTTACTGCTTGCTCAATATATAGATTGAATAACATCGGGGAGAGGCTACAACCCTGTCTCACTCCCTTCCCAACCACTGCTTCCCTTTCATGTCCCTTGACTCTTATAACTGCCATCTGCTTTCTGTAAAAATTGTAAATAGCCTTTCGCTCCCTGTATTTTACCTCTGCCACCTCCAGAATTTGAAAGACAGTATTCCAGTCAACATTGTCAAAAGCTTTCTCTAAATCCACAAATGCTAGAAATATAGATTTGCATTTCCTTAATCTATTTTCTAAGATAAGTCGTAGGGTCAGTATATTGCCTCACGTGTTCCAACATTTCTGCGGAATCCAAACTGATCTTCGCCGAGGTTGGTTTCTACCAGTTTTCCCATTTGTCTGTAAAGAATTTGCGTTAGTAGTTTGCAGCTGTGAATTATTAAACTGATAATTCGGTAATTTTCACATCTGTCAACACCTTCTTTCTTTGGAATTGGAATTAATATATATTGTTGGGGAAAAATGTGTTGTTTGCTGAGATAGTATTCAACAGTGGAAAATCCAGGATGGAATGTAACAGTATTACGAAAAGGATAGTTGCTACTCGCCATATAGTGGACATGCCGAGTGGAAAGTAGGCACAACAAAAATACTGTCAGACAACGAGCTTTCGGCCAATGAGGCCTTCGCCAGAGATAGAACATACACACACGTGTTCACGCAAATACAGCTTAAGCACAAACTATCACAGTTTCTGGCTGCCGAGACTGCATCGTGAGCAGCTGCACGTGATGGAAAACGCAACTGGGTGGTGGGAGTAAGGAGGAAACTGGGGCTGGTAGGGGGGGGGGGGGGGGGGGATAGTAGGGTAGGGGTAGGGGTACGGGGATAGTAAAGTGCTGCTTGTGGGAGCATACGGGGACAAGCTGGAGAGAGGGTAGGGCAGCAAGATGCAGTTGGGAGGTTAGATTGAGGACAGGGGTGGAGTTTGCAGAAAAGGAGAGAAGTAAAAAGACATTGGTAGAATAGGGGACTGTCTAGTGCAGGGATGGGAATACGGAATTGGCTAGAAAGTAAGGACAAAGACTAAGGAAAGTTGAGGCCAGGAGGGTTACAGGAAATAAAGTGTATTGCAGGGAAAGTTCCCACCTGCACAATTCAGAAAAGCTGGTGTCGGTGGGAAGAATCCTGATGACACAAGCTGTGAAGCAGTCATCAAAATGAAGAACAGTGTGTCGGGTAGCGTGCTGAGCAGCGGGGTGATCCACCTGTTTCTCGACCACAGGTCGTCGGCGCGGTTGTTCGTGTGGACAGACAGCTTATCAGTTGTCATGTCCGCGTAGAATGCAGCACAGTGGTTGCAGCTTAGCTTGTAGATCACATGATTGGTTTCACAATTAGACCTGCCTTTGATGTGATAGGTGATGCTTGTAACTGGACTGGAGTAGGTGGTGGTGGGAGGATGTACACACTGTTCTTCAATTCAGTGACTGCTTCACAGCCTGTGTCATTAGGATCCTTCCCACTGACACCAGCTTTTCCGAATTGCGCAGGTCGGAACTCTCCCTACAGTGCGTTCTACATTCCCGTAACCCTGCTGGCCTCAACCTATGTTAGCCCAGCCCCTTCCCTGATACCATTCCAGTGCTACACAGTCTTCTATTCCACCCGTGGACCTACTATATTTACTCGAATTTAAGCCACACTTTTTTTCCGGTTTTTAAAATCCAAAAAACCGCTTGTGGCTTAGAGTCGAGTGCAAAGCAAGCGGAAGTTCTGAATGTTGGTAGGTGCCGCTACAACTAACTTCTGCTGCCGAGTATATGTAGTGCTACACAGACACAAAGATAAATACTGGGCACCAAAACCTCTGTGTCAGTAAATAAATTAAAAAGAAAAGAAAGGTGGAAGACGAGCTTTTTTTCTCCGCCCCGAGTTTCGACCACTGCATTTTCATACATTATCCAACGAAGTAAATACAAATTCCGTATTGTTCATCTTCGAATGTAGCAGAATTTCAATGTACTACGAAAATCTGACTTGCAAGACTGTTTAGCATGTTTGTCAATACGGCCAACTCTACGTTCTGAATTTTTTCCTACCTGTGAGAAGAGATGGTTGCTAATAGGAACCTGATGAAATGTGAATCACATGCAGTATTCTCTTCACCATAAGAATAATACTAATATAAACATTTTGCCATGTATTCTTCCGCATTTGCTGCTATCTCATTTAAATCCTGTCTGCCTAATAAACTACGAAACTAGAGTGAGACAACAGCAAACGCGGAAGAATATACGTATCGTGTCATATTTATATTCGTATTATTCTTATGCCTAGTAGTGATACAGTCAAAAATAAACCACGGCAACTGACTGGATTTTTAAATCTAAGATGACTCTAATTTCTGTGCAGAATTTGATGTACTAAAGAAGCGGCCGCAAAGATTTTCAAACAGAGAAAAATTTTGCCTAACTCTCATTCAGAACATGTTCTATCATGCGCAGTCTATTATTTGGTTCTTGTTGATCATTATCAAAGAAAGCAGCAGTGTAAGTAACAATAGCAGTCTCTTGCCATTGTTTCGCTAATGAGACGATTCCTCTTTTGTTTAAAAAAAAAAAAGGTGGCGGTAGCGCCACAAAAGCAAGCCGTGCCGCGAGCGGTGACAGGCCATAAACACACACTATCAGAATGCGACAAACAGTGCATGACACAGTACAGTAATGCATTTTCAGCTTAGAGTGACGTGAACACCTATAACAAAGAAAACTGCACTTATCAGATCAAAGCAAAATAAGCAATTGATTCAAACCAGACGGAGCACGTGAAAAAGGTAGGGGTACTCGTATAAATACGGACAGAGCTCCTGATCTGTGTGTAGGCTTTCAAAAGCAGCATGTACCATCCCCCTAACCATACCCTGCTGTCCCTTCCCTTCCCCACCCCAACCTCATCCATACCCCCACCCCCAATTGTGTCTCCCATCATGTGCAGTTGCTCGCAGTGTGGCCTCTGCAGCTAGAGACTGTGTTAATATGTGTGTGCACGCGCGCACTTTTTGGCTGAAACCTCATTTTCTGACAGTCTTTTCTTTGTGCCTATCTACCACTCAGCATCTCCGTTATGTGGTGAATATTTGCTATCCTTTTCATAATATTGTTTGCTGAGGCAAATAAACATAAGCACATAGGACATAAGCTAACAGTGTACAGATGGCTCATTGTCATCTTTAGGTACCACTGGTCTAAGATTTGTATTATCAGCACGCTATCTTATCTCACTTCACTCGTGCAAATATAGATACAACGTTTTCATATTCATCGGTTTTGCTAATTCACAACCAAACTGTCACTTTCTGATCTAGACTAGACCTGGACAAAACCTCGGAGTAATCTCTCGGCACAGATGAGATTCATAAGTTTGGATGAATTCGTCAATTTTATTGCTAATATTTGCAACCATTCTTCCTTAGATGAATATATTTGAAGTCATTAATAGTTTTTGCAACATAGTAAGTACAAGAAGACTGTCTAATAAGTACACTGGATAAGAAATTAGCAACAATCAGAGACTTCACACCAGTAGTGTGTGACAGCTTCTCTACACTTCATAGAAGCCTCCGTTCAGCAAGTAAGAGAATCCGCAAATTTCTCGAGGTGTGTGCTATCTAGCTGAAACCTCTCATTGATGGTAAGACACCAAAAAGGTACAAAATTGTGGGGGTGTCAATTGTCGTGTTTGACCCACTGTTCTATATAGTGTCAGAAATTTTTGTGCAGGATCAGTTGATTTGACAGGCCAGTTGAGATGTGGTAGGGTGCCTAATTGTCAAACTGGAATGTAGGCGTACGACACTGCTGTCATCATCTTGGAAGATGGCAACATTGTCAGCATTCTTGTTGTGAAGATACAGAAGAAAGGACAATACTCAGTCACTTGGAATGCTGAAGTAAACGTCCCAGTTTTTATTGTAAGTATGTCGTTTGGTCTGTCAAAGAATTGCCATTGTCTGTGCTGCAGTGAGCAGTGCATTTTGCAAGGTACCTGACTGCAGGTATCCATTGCACACATTTCTCTTCTTAGTATTCACTCATAATCTGGTAGAAATGGGCTTGTGTTCACAAGCAGTGGCAATTTGTGCAGATTTGTAAACTGTTGTCACTGATGAGGCATGAGACTCTACCTCTGGTCCCTGCCAGTTAAGCTCCTTTTACAAACACCTCTGTGGAACTAGTCACATGGCTACAAGTGTTGTACCATTCCTTGTAGGCACATTGGACAGTCTGCATCAGTACACTGGCGAATTGAACAACTTCGTTTACTGTGTTGTACAATCAAATCGAACCGCTATAGGAAAAGAAAGTATTACCTATCCAAAGATACTAATTGACACTTTGCTGTAGCCAAATTGTTGGGTATATCAAATTCAAACGTCTGCATTCAGTAATTTATGCATGGTAGAGGCCTGTAGCATAATATAGGTCACAGTACATATGACATTTTAAATGATAGTTAATTCATGGTAGGTCTTAGAGTTTATTATTCTTTCACACTATAAGCTTATTTCAGTATTATTGCCATTTTCTAGTGCAACCTGCAATTGTGATACATGGTATAGATGTTGTCACCTAGATGGTATTTTACATTTAATATGCACAAAGATGTATTTATGTTAAGTTGTTCATAACGTATCTACAGACTGCACCTGTGCCTGGTCACTATTTTCTTGCTGCTTTGTATTATGAACAATTATGTAGAAATATATTAAAAACAAAGATTCCAAGACTTACCAAGCAGGAAAGCGCCGGCAGACAGGCACAATGAACAAAACACACAAACACACACACGTTCATTGTGCCTGTCTGCCGGCGCTTTCCCGCTTGGTAAGTCTTGGAATCTTTGTTTTTAATATATTTTTCCCATGTGGAAGTTTCTTTCTATTTTATGAACAATTATGTAGTTTTCACAACATATGACAGTTGGTTCTACTTTGACAGCTTATTAACTTGATCCAAGTTTACTTATGTTTAGTTATTGTAACATACTTATATACTGGATATGTATATGGTGGTAATTTTCTTGCTGTCTTACGTTGTGAATAATTTCAGATTTTTTTATATTAAAAACAAAGATTCCAAGACTTACCAAGCGGGAAAGCGCCGGCAGACAGGCACATGAACAAAACACACAAACACACACACAGAATTACTAGCTTTCGCAACCGATGGTTGCTTCTTCAGGAAAGAGAGGGAAAGACGAAAGGATGTGGGTTTTAAGGGAGAGGGTAAGGAGTCATTCCAATCCCGGGAGCGGAAAGACTTCCCTTAGGGGAAAAAAAGGATTGGTGTACACTCGCGGATGGATATGTGTGTGTGTGTGTGTGTGTGTGTGTGTGTGTGTGTGTGTGTGTGTGTGTGTGTGTGTGTGTGTGCGCGCACGCGAGTGTACACCTGTCCTTTTTTTCCCCTAAGGGAAGTCTTTCCGCTCCCGGGATTGGAATGGCTCCTTACCCTCTCCCTTAAAACCCACATCCTTTCGTCTTTCCCTCTCCTTCCTGAAGAAGCAACCATCGGTTGCGAAAGCTAGTAATTCTGTGTGTGTGTTTGTGTGTTTTGTTCATGTGCCTGTCGGCCGGCACTTTCCCGCTTGGTAAGTCTTGGAATCTTTGTTTTTAATATATTTTTCCCATGTGGAAGTTTCTTTCTATTTTATTTACATTTCAGATTTTTTGTATGATTTGACAGCTGGTTCTATATTGACAGTTTTATAGCTACACATGGTCAAATCTTACACAAAAATATGTAATAAGCAGCTAACAGAAATTAAGTATGCATTGAAATTTATATTCAGTTCTTTCATATTCTTGGAATCTATAGTAAAGTAAATGTACCACAGTAGTGTCAGGTTACCTCGCAACATAAAACCCTTGATAACTAAACTTCTATCAAACTATTTGGGGAGGATGCGTACGACAGCAGATCATTACTCAGGGATAGAAGAGGCATAGGCATAGAAGGGACAAGTGCATGCACACACACAAGCATCCCCATCACCTCACTGTCCCTATTCCAAGCCATTTTTGTCTTTTCTACTAGATGCTACCCTCAACTCCTTTTCACCACTTCTCTAATGGCCTTCCCTTCAGTCTCTTTCTCTACATCTTCATAGTGTGCATATTACTAGACATCTTCTTCTCATCCATTCTGTTAACATGTCCATACCATTTTAATCTTTGTTTCTCAGTCTTATCTCACCAGTGTTTCTTGTTTGTTACACCTACCCAGCTTCTCGAAAACTTCATTTCATTTGGTTGCACCTCGCTTTTTTTCTTTTCCTCAGAACACAGTTTCCTCCAGTGTACAAGGCAACTGGTATATAATATGTTTAGTACAGCACCTTTTTTAACGTTTCTGTGGGACTTCTTTGTTGTTCGGTAACATTCCTCTCACACTTCTCGTGAGATTAAAGTTATCAGCTTGCCTAGCATGTTCGCTGATTTCTCTGTCGTATCTTCCATTTTTATATTTTAAACTCCCCAGGTTTTGGAACTTTCCATCATTTTCTGCTGCTTCCCACTAAGTGTCAGGCATCATATACAGCTGTCCTTTTTCCTTGTTGTGCTCCCTCATCCAGCAGTTCTTTACATTAAATGTAAGGCCATTATCTTAAACAACTTCTGTACCTCATCCTCATTGATCGCCCACACCATCAAATCTTAAACAAAGAAGAGTGCCAATCCTCCAGGCATTCCAGTAAATAAACACAGAAGTCCTAATAGTGTCTGTGGAAGCACATATTCATTGTATCTCTGAACTTGGCAGCATCTGTTGTTCACATTTCTCCTTAGAACACAATTTGTCTGGGTTAAGTACTAGACCATTTCCCAATAGCCTAATATCAGTATTGTAAAATTGTGGATGGAGATAGTTCAGTAAGGGAATGTAGTAATACTTAATAGTTAATTGTCTCATTTATTTTTTATTTTATTTATGTATTTATTTATTTTGTCTTAAGCATATTGTGATTTAATCAATTTTTACACTAGACACATTACACTTTCATTTACAATAGATCATCAGTGGTGCTTCTGTAAATATAAAATTCATAAATCGTTTCTAAATTTTTCTGTTATAGATTAATTACATTATCCTTGCTAAATTTGATAAACAGTGTTAATTATGCCTTTCTGCATATTCTGAAGCCAATATACTTTTTTCCTCATGTTAGCAAAGATTGAAATAAAAAAGGAACTTCATTGCTCATTAATGCAGTTTGATTTTTCTTTTTTCTTTTTTCCTTTTTCTGCACTTGTTTCCTTTACACCTCATTTAATTTTTGTAAGAGTTACACGAAGACAGTTACATCTTCCTTTGCACGCTGTGCAGTTCTTTAGTGGATACAGGAGCAAGGAACAGATGCTGTTCATGAACAGGGTGTTCAGATACTAGTTTAATCGACACATAATATCGTGTAGTGAAAAAATACATAACTTTGTCGTCGAATTTGCAGTGTCAGTTGCTAACAGTTGATCTGATTGTAGAAATATATACAGATACAAGAGATACAATTCGGCACAATGCCTATTCAGAAGATGTTGAGCCCTGGCCAGTATGAAAATCTATAAATGTTACTCAGCTGGCAAACACACAAAACGGGCTCAGTGCACAAATGTTTGAACGTAAGTACACTCCCCACCGGCGCTCCAGAGGGCGGGATGCTCGCGTATTGTAGGCAGCGGCGTAACCATTCGCGGCAGGATACTCGAGCTGTGGCGGCGGACGTAGGGAACACGGCAGCGTAACTGGCAGCGCAGGTCTCGGAAAGTGCCACGGAGACGACTTGTACGAAGTTTTACAGAAGTGAAGTGCAAATAATGGGAGAGCAGCAAAACAAAAAGTCTGTTTCTAAAAGCCAAAACGTCGTGACAGTCGAATGTCGATTTGTTAGGAAAAAGGTTTTTAATCTATAAATGGAAAAATGTAGAAACGTACTGTATTATTATATTTACAGAACTACGACCGACGACACTCTGTAAATACGATACGGGGCTAAACTTTTACGGGTAGGGGAAACGACCGCCGGATTATCGATCGGCGGAATTGTGTGTGCAGTTACCTGAGAGGCTGGCGGTTCCACATACAGCGACGAGTGTGGCTGCGGCAGACTTCCCGCAGCTGGGCGATATTCGAGCCGTGGTCGTGGCAAGTGGTGGAGCGCGACCTGGACGTGGACGTGTCACTGCTGGAGGGGCGGCCCTTCCCGCCCAAGTCGTACTGCGCCCGCAGTTCGGCCTCCGAAGGCGAGCGGGAGGTGCCGGGGCGCGTCCGGACAGGCGTTCCCCGCACGCTGTTCCCGCAGCACTGCCACAGACAGGGGGCGCAGGCTGCCCGCCACCACCACTGCCACCGGACGCAGTTCGAGCGGCGGCAGAGCGAGTGCTCGGAGGACGGGCACCGGGAGGCGCACCCCGAGCTCGAACACTTCCACGAGCGGCCGCAGCCGCAGCACCGGCACGAGTCGCAGCAGGATCTGCGGCAGCGTCGGCAGCTCGAGTTGCAGCAGCAGCAGCAGCAGCGCTGGCAGCACGAAGTGCAGCAGCAGAGGCAGCTGGAACAGCAGCAGCACCACCACCACCCTCAGGGCCAGAGCCGACAGCTGTGCAACCACCACAGCTACCAGCAGCAGCAGCAGAATCTCCACTTCCACCAGACGCTTCAGCTGCAGCTGCAGCAGCACCAACACAACCAGAACCAGCAGCAGGCAGTGCTTCCGAGTGACTACCACCACGCCCAGGCTGTGCACCGCCAGCTGCACGTGCAGTATCACCAGTTCGGCGGCAACGTAGTAGTGGGCCTGCCGCCGGTACACCATGCTGTCGCCGTGGCGGACGCCGCGGCAGACGGTCGGACGTCTGTCGTGGCGGCGGCAGCAGCGGCGGTACCTCCCGACTGCCGGGTCACGATATGAGTGCTCGGCTGCAATTCTGCACACTTCTGTCTGCCGGTGGCTGATTAAATAATTGCCGCATTTCTGACCGTACGCTTGAGCTGTGGAAGATTCTCAGCTGTTATAGTGCCTCGTGGATAGGTAACGAATGTTTTTGTTCGGATGGCCACCTTCTGTGGTGGGGTATATATCTCAGTTATTATTCATTTTTTCTGTCTTAAGTGATCTGCAATTTAATAATGTTCTGCAATGTACGTGTTTGCTTTTATTTACAGAGCGTCATTAACGGTGGTTATGTAAATATACTGTAAGTCGGACATTCACATTTTGCCATTTATAGACTAAAAATAGTTTTTCCTTGTGAGATGGTGTATAGTATACTTACAGTGTTTGTTACTCCTCTCAACTCATTCCAAAGTCTACTGTTTTTTCCCGTGCCATCAGCAGAGGCTGAAGGGGGGGTGAAAGAAAGGGGGGAGGGAGACCTTGGTTTGACTTTCATCCACCCCAATTTTTCAGCTTTTAGGAACTCACTTTTTTCTTTTGATGTATTTGCATTTTGTGCACTTTGTAAAACTTTCTACTACTGATCTTTACACTACATTTTACAAAAGTAAGTGTTGTGTAAAAACTACAAATGTAGCAAAAGAATGAGCAGGTTTCTAAAAGCTGTAGAATTGTGATAGTGGAAGTGCACCGAATATTTTTTTTATTATTATTATTATTATTTTT